>NW_022589711.1:18900443-19010524 GCF_004348235.1 Phoca vitulina | reverse complement strand
TTTTTTAGATTTTATTTATTTATTTGAGAGAGAGAATGAGAGACAGAGAGCATGAGAGGGGGGAGGGTCAGAGGGAGAAGCAGACTCCCTGCTGAGCAGGGAGCCCGATGCGGGACTCGATCCCGGGACTCCAGGATCATGACCTGAGCCGAAGGCAGTCGCTTAACCAACTGAGCCACCCAGGCGCCCTATTTTTTTTTTTTTTTTAAAGATTTTATTTATTTATTTGAGAGAGAGAGAATGAGAGACGGAGAGCACGAGAGGGAAGAGGGTCAGAGGGAGAAGCAGACCCCCCGCTGAGCAGGGAGCCTGATGCGGGACTCGATCCAGGGACTCCAGGATCACGACCTGAGCCGAAGGCAGTCGCTTAACCAACTGAGCCACCCAGGCGCCCCAAAATAATTTTTTTAAAAATTACCCCTCTATCCTTCAAACACTAAGGTGTCAACCCTGGATTTTTAAATAAAATAAGCTTTATTAAAGCACTAATGCATTGTAAGTAAACATGTATTTGATGCACAGACATCACCGAAGACTATATTTTATAACAATTAAGTAACATACCACTGTGAGATAGAAAAACACATCATCAATGCAGTATCTAATTCTGTTAGAATTAGATTACCTGAGTGCCAGTGATATTTCTTCCCTCTACATAAAAGAGACATATTTTTTTTTCTTTCAGTTGATCTAGAGTTATAATAGCAGAGTCACTAAAAAGCAGACAAAACTTAAAAATAGTATATGTAACACCTCTTGTCGGTACAGGCCAGCACCACACAAACACTGTTAATATTTCTACAACAAACTGTGGATCAACACATCAAGTGAGATAAATTTGGTCTATAAACAGACTCTGTTCAGTTTTAGGCACGTTTTGCTGCCAAGTGAGTTCAGGCTGGGTTCATTTCTTTCAGTCACTCAATGATAATAGACTCACAGGTGAGCAATAGCACTCCAAGGAAAACAGAGAAGACTCTTACCTTGGCATGCAAAACCTCTTTCTTCATAGCCAGCGTTGCACGAGCACTTGCCAATGGGTACAAGCCATTCGCCTTCTGTGCTGCAGTACATCCTGGGAGGATCTTCCTCCTTAGAATTGTTAACACAAGATCCTCGAACCTCCACCAGGGATTGGGAATCCATGGGTACCGTGTCTGGAAACATAGCCAGATTCTTCACTGTAAATGGGCACTTTTTGAAGTACACTCGTACAGACACTAAGGCAACACAAGCACCAACATCTTGAAACGCCAAATAAAATCCCTTTTTGTTGACAGGACCTACTTCTCTAACCTCAGTGTTGAGTTTCAGAATACGGTCCCCAAGATCCATTTGGGTGAAACTCTCATCAGCTGCAATGGTGTCAATCTTTGTAAACTGATGTTCTCGAAATTTGACCCCATGATCATCATCAGACTCCATGTAGTACAAGTTGAAAGTCTCCTTGCAAGTTCCCAAAACCAATGGAATGCTATTGCAATCCCGTAGAGTGAACTT
This sequence comes from Phoca vitulina, assembly GCF_004348235.1. Taxonomy (NCBI): domain Eukaryota; kingdom Metazoa; phylum Chordata; class Mammalia; order Carnivora; family Phocidae; genus Phoca; species Phoca vitulina. Next base: position 19,009,024 of record NW_022589711.1, on the reverse strand, counting down.
GAGCTCCACATAGATCTTCTGAGCTGAGTTCCTGGGGACCCAGTTTGTCCTCAGCCAATTATTTTGACTATGATCCATGACATTGCACACCTGGTAAGTCCTGATGGGTGTGTAATGTTCATCAACACCACTGATCTCTTCCCACTGAAGAATCAAAGGAGAAAAAAATGAGAGGCAGAATTAATGAATGACTCATAATGAATAATAATGAATACAAAATGAGGGTGTTAATTAAATCACAGGATATACAAAATTATTAAAGAGAAATTTCAGTGTTACTCATTAAAGATCACGACATGGAGCAACTCCATGACATTCTTATATGTAGGTTTATTATTTGCAGGTTTCTCTGAGTTCATTGACACTAAGTAATTTATAATTTTGATGAATGCGTTCAAATTGTATTGTGGTTTGTGGGATATCCAGGAAAAAAAGTTGCTTAGCAATTGATTATACCTAGACAAATATTCCAGCATCAAAACCTCAAATCAGTTAACTCAAATAACACTATGAAATGGTTTTGTTGTACAGATGGTTTTGATTGTGTTTTGTTTGCTATTTAAAAAGAGAATGAAAAATATGGCTGCCTAAAATAAATTTTTATTCATCTTACCCCAATTTGGTCCAGAATTTAGTAAAATCAATATCTGGCAAAACAAGGAGAATCTAAATGATGTCATTACCACATATCTCCACACATGACCTTTTTGAACATACTCAGTCATTTCAAGGAATACATGATGAACGACAAAAGAAGATTTGAAGTGAAAATACAAACATGTCTCCCTCTGCCAACAAAATAAAAACCTAATAGTTATACACAGAAAACAGAAGATGTAAATGTAGTGAACATTTCAATCCCTAATATCTTTTACTCACACTGAATTTTACACAAGCAAGAAATAAGTGGCTATTTCCTTTTTTATTATTACAGCAGTTAAAGTCATCCTAACACTTTTTTCAATGCAAAAACACTTAAAAAGTTTCAAGACTTTTTAGGACAGTGAAGCACTGCTTTCTGTGATCCTTAGCATAGGTTTTTAAACTGGCATCACGTTGTTTGTGGTTATGATTCTGCAACTATTACACCATCTGTTTCTAACTATTATACCTGTGTCTACACTTTTTTTTGCCATGCCAAATTTTGCCCTGTGCTGCCAGGAAAATCTATCATCCTTTGTCATGTCATACCTGAATTCAAAGACTTCTATGGCTGCCCATTGTCTATACAAATAACTTCAAACTCTTTAGTTTGGTATTGACATTCTTCCAAAAACTAATTCCAAAATACATTTTTTTTTCTAAAAGTTTGAATGGAGATTAGTGAATTACATGTTTCACATACTATGTCCTTGTCAGTGTGAACTTTTTTACTGTTGTCAAAAGCCATGTTAGATCTTCTTTTGTTTATGGTATAACTCCAACTTGACTGTACTCTTTTCTCCTTGAAGCCATCCATACCCCTGCCATTCTTTTTTTTTTTTTTAAAGATTTTATTTATTTATTTGAGAGAGAATGAGAGACAGAGAGCACAAGAGGGAAGAGGGTCAAAGGGAGAAGCAGACCCCCCAGCTGAGCAGCGAGCCCGACGTGGGACTCGATCCCGGGACTCCAGGATCATGACCTGAGCTGAAGGCAGTTGCTTAATCAACTGAGCCACCCAGGTGGCCACGCCTGCCATTCTTAAGAAATCCTCTACTATATAACTTTTATTATTTTTTCTTTTTTTCCAATTTTTTATTTAAATTCTAGTTAGTTAACATACAGTGCAACATTGGTTTCAGGAGTAGAATTCAGTGATTCATCATTTATGTACAACCCCCTGTGCTTATCACAAGTGCCCTCCTTAATGCCCATCACCCATCTAGCCCATGCCCCCTCCCCCTCCCCCATTAACCCTCAGTTTATTCTCTATCTTTAAGAGTCTCTTAATAGTTTGTTTCCCTCTCTTTTTTTTCCCTCTCCTTCCATATGTACTATACAACCTTTATTAAATGCCTTATGCATTTATAAATTTAATTCATGATGCATGCTAAGATTAGTTTAATTTTGTTTCATATGCATTTGCTACATTTTGGACCTCTTCACAACCTCCATAATATGCAGCACACAATATCAGAGAGATGTATAAAAATTATTATTTTTTCTCATAATATATGTAGAAATCATTCAAGGGAGTACAAATATAAACTTCTTATAACAGAATATATTTTATTTTATTTTTTAAAGATTTTATTTATTTGACAGAGAGAGCACAAGCAGAGGGAGAGAGAGGGAGAAGCAGGCTCCCTGCTGAGCAAGGAGCCCAGTGTGGGACTCGATCCTAGGACCCTGGGATCATGACCCAGGCCGAAGGCAGCCGCTTAACCGACTGAGCCACCCAGGTGTCCCCAGAATATATTTTAATTTTGTAAATAAATATATAAATAAAATCCTTTGAAACCCATTAGAAATGCGTTCCAAACTCTTTTCTCCATTAAGAGAGTTAATTATTTTCATCAGGAAAGGCAAGTTTTCAATACTTAACTAAATCGATGGCATTAAAATATATGAACATTTTTCTATTTATGTATATTAAAAACACATAGGAATTCCAACCATAGCTTCCAGTCACATTAGATAAAATTTAATCTATTGAATTGATGGTAACCACAAGGAAGAAATATAGCATTTATTTGGCCATTGGACCACATTAGGAAAAAAATAAATTATTTACATTAGGATGTTTGAACTATCAAATCCAATTTGTAGACCCCACCAATGTGATAAACACAGTTTAAAAACTTCTTATTCTCCCTTGCTCTTCTACCAACCTAAAAACAAAACAAAAGCAAATAGTAAAAAAGCACTACTGATGTTAATAACCTTGATCATTCAGGGTCTAAAATATAAGAGAGGCACCCATTTTCTGGAAGAAAAATTAGCTTGACTTCACTGTCATACCAAAAGTCCAACAAAGGAATAAATTTAGACTGTTTTAGAAAACCCTAGACATGATATACAAAATATATCTTAATATAAGAAAAGAAAATGTCCACCCTGTACTTTTAATAACCACTAATATACCATTTTCAAACATCCACTCTATGAATTTATTATACAAGGAGCTCTTAAGAAAAAAAGTGTGCATAAGATTCTCAGTTCTGATGATTTCACACTGAGTTGCCTTTAATAGTAGAGTCACAGTCGAAGTAAAATTCATATACATGTTTAATATCAGAGAAACATAAAGAGTGAACAGAGTTGGAACTTCAAAAAACTCTGATGTTAAAAAGTCAGTATTACGTGGACTTTTTCTAGTATTACATTGGTTCTATAATAACATTGTAAAGAACTATGACAGGACTAGTAAAACTCCAGACAATAAATGCTTTACATGACATTTTACAGAAAATTAGATCACCGATAACATTATTTAAAAATAAATCAACTGACTTAAAATTTTTTAGGTCAAGGTTTTTTGGGGTTTTTTTTTGTCTTTTTTATTTATCAGAATAGATATGAGTTTGTACAACTGATGAATTGGTTGTAAGTATATCTTGGTATGAACAGTATTTTACTAGACATCAAACAGGTGATGACCATATAGAGATTTTCATAATTTGATATAAAATATGATTTTAATTAGGGAGATCTCACTGTAGTTTAACATTTTTCCTCTCAATGTTAATTTGGCAAGCTATCACAAGTCCTTGAATGCAGAGGTATAATGTGCAAGAAGATAATGTGAACAGCACCAGCATGCTTTGCACATAAAAGGTTGCAAGGAACAATAATTATCACTTCATTAATTTGTAATGACGACCAAATTGCCTGTAAGTGATGGTGTTTTGCTATCTCAGTCCACTTGCAAAAAGAGCAAGTCCCAAGCCCTAGCACTTGCTGGGGACTAAAGACAGTAGAAATAAAATCCCTAAATGAGCATATTCTCAATAGAAGCAGCAACAACAGAAATCACTAATAAAGGCTGTGGCTGTAATGTTTACACTTCAGAAACTTAAAGAATGCCCATGTTTACCCTTTCTTCCAAGAACTAATGTGCAATGTTCATAAATTATTAGAAATACTATATTGCCATAGTGGGTGTCCCTAGGAAAACGTGGAAAAAGAAAATGGGTGACATATAGAATTGGTGACATATAGAATCAGGTGGTACAAAGAAAGCATATTTCCCTTCATTTTCCTAATTAAAAAAAAAATCTCTGCAAGGGGTATTCAGCAGTAACACTGTCTTCAGCAGAAGGGGATATAGAACTAGGAAGAACTCAAAATTTTTCTAAAGGTTAAATTCCCCAAAATCAACAATTCTGACGTTAAGCCTAATTCCCAGATTCTTATTCTGAGCTTTTATTATTAGACCACAAAGGCCAGAACTGAGTTCCTTGTTTTTTTTTTTTCTTTTTCCAAATTATTACAAACATAAGAAAATCATGTATCCAGACTTCCTCTCCCTAAAAAGATCATTCTGAAACTTATTCCCAGAAGCAGAAACAAGGTGAACCTCCCCACTATCAAAACACAGTGTAGGATACAAGAGACAATTTATATTTTTCTAGAGAGAACAGTTCCTTGTCACTGAGTGAAAGATGTATTTTGGGAGGAAAACACATATATTTTAATAATTGATCAGCATTTAACCTAATAACTATCATTCTGATAAATCTCAATTATAGTAATTAAGGATTATATTAAATACTCTCTTGGATACATTTTTTAGCAACTTGTTTAAAGGGAGTAAGGAGGAAAATGTTTACATTTTCTTTAAGAGAGGAAAACCTGCAATATGTTTAGTGCATAGGCTAACATGGCTTGGGAAATACTTAAAAAGTAAGAAAAAGCACTTTTCATGATTTACCTTATAAGATTTAAAGCCAATTTCTTAGAAATTTACAGATGACAATAAAAAGAAAATGATCACTGATATTCTTATGTTTACAATATTACATTTGCATTTCAATAGCTAGTAAGAAACACATAATTCTGCACTTTGCAAAATGCTAACGATGACTAATCTGGCACTCAATAATTGTATGTGATATTAAGTTGATTCATGTTATTCTTTCTCCACTCATGTTTCTTACTCCCATGTTTATTCCCCTTTGTACACACGCAACCATTTCAAAATTCAGAAATTTTCATCCTAGAAATATTTGAACATTTACCATGCACCAGCATTTTAAATGTGGATATGCATAATTACTTATTACAGTAAGAATGTCACTGTCAAGTGTGAGGCACAGTTACATCTACAAAAATCATTATATTTCCATTTACTAATAAACGGTTTTTTAGCCCATTCTGGTCTGAAGAGCACACATACACGCACAGATATATATTTCTAACAGTATTATATAAAAAGGTAGAGTAAGATAAAACAGTTGAAACAAATGAGGAATACAATTTTTTTTTAAATTTTCTTGCTGTTGATGTTGATTTTTGGTCAAATCAGAGAATTAAATTTGTAACCAGGGATTGAAGAGAGAGATGGGGATTTGATGTTGGAAAGCTGGCATCAGATAACAGTATTTGGTTAGAGTCTAAGAATAGAAATGCCCAAAAGGGGCATGCCTGCGGCGGTATGGCTGGCAATCTTTATAAAATGACTACTATCCACTCCCCCAACTACCTATAACCCCTAAATATTCTGCAGAATGTTGATTATCATCAAATTAGAATTGTCTTATTTAAATGGAGAGGACAACATCCCACTCTGGGTCAAGTATACTGAAAAGAGCTGAAAAACCAGGAAAGGAGGGAAAGGTCAGAGATTATTTTCTTTTTTAAAGATTTCATTTATTTATTTGACAGAGAGAGAGCACAAAGGGGGGGAGCGGGAGAGAGAGAAGCAGACTCCCTACTGAGCAGGGAGCCCAATGTGGGGTTCGATTTCAGGACCCTGGGATCATGACCTGAGCCAAAGGCAGATGCTTAACCAACTGAGCCACCCAGGTACCCCTGGCCAGAGAGTACTAATAAGGAAAGCCAACAAAAGATTTCAGAGAGTGAAATGAAGAGTTGGGACCTGGATGATATAAGAGCCCTGTGCAGAATTCTCAGGAATATTGGACGTACCGTGGTACTTTCTGCAGTTGTAATAAGCTGCAGGCTCTTAATGGCGGTGCCTTCAGAAAGCTTGGGGGGTGGGTTGGAGGTGGTTCTTGGGTCCCTACAGGGTCTACCTTGGATCCTCTGTCTTTACTTTAGCCAGTACCTCACACTCACAAATGGTTCCATCTTCATTCTCAGTAATTCTCAGTTCCTTAAACCTCTGGACTGAGACAAGAACCAGAGTGTCCACTGCTCCACCATTCTACAATTTGATTTTAGTCATTTTCCTTCCAGCTGGGAGTCAGTGGTACTGTGCTGAGATCTCAGGGTGGCTGCCACATCCTGGCACCTGTGGATGAACGTGCCATATTTCTGACCACATTGTCTGTCTACTTCCCTATGTCAGTAGTTCTTATTTCCAGTTAAACATTAGCCAGAGAGCTTTGTAAAATACTGCTTCATGGGTGTCTAGCCAAACTAACTGCTTTTAAATTGCCTAGGCAATTCTAATGTACACTTAAGGTTGAGAACCAACGTTATATGTCCCTTGCCAACTGGATTATTCACCTCTGATATCTACTTGACTTGGCTGTATACTCCAATACCAATTTCCAAGACTTGTGAATCTCCTCAGAAACGTTGTCTAAAGTTTCTAGATACCACTTTCCCTCCTCTGTAGAATGGCCTTTTGCTCAGCCTTCATCCCATCTGTTTGAAGATTTTAGATTTGCCAAGTCCCAGACATGACTTATAGAGGCTCACCTGAATAACCTCATCTTCTACCTCCCACAAAGATTTGTAAGATTCTATTACAAATAAAGTAAATCTCATCATGGTGTTCTTCTATTTCACATCTGGTGGTAAATGCAAAGTGTGTGCTTTACAAAAAGATGTAAACAGTGTGTGGGGAGTGTTACCTTCAAGCACGTATTTCTCCTGGTATGAAGACAAGAAAACTGGTTTTAGACCTATTACTTTTTTTTATAGTTTGGTACTTTCCTACTGTGATTTTCTGTGGTGATTTGTGATATTCTAAGATGCCTCTCTCATAGAAGTTTTATTAAATTATTAAATATTTCTATGTAAAGCTTAGGATAGAAAGTTTTATTAAATTATTAAATATTTCTATGTAAAGCTTAGGTTAGAAACCGTGGATAGTAAAAAGATAAGTTACATGTGATTTTTGCTATCCAGAAGTTGATGCTGGAGAGAGAGGCAAAATTGTCTCACACAAGGCAAATGATGATATGCTTGCTCTTCAAGGTACTGCAAGGAGCTGTAGGGAAAGGAAGGATTTTCACTCTAAGGAAAATTGTGGGAAAGCATTAAGGAAGAAGAAATGGATGGGTAATAAAGATAGAACCTCTATGTGCTGAAATATGGGGCCGCATTATATATAGAAGGTAAGCAAACAGAATGATGTGTGGGAACAGAACCTGTTTAAGGAACTGGATTCCAGTATGGACACTGAGCAGTGGTCTGTGGGCAGTTACGTAGAACAGAAAGGCCTGGGCCAATGTGGAAATATCACCGGGCATGCCTTGTCTTCATTTGCTACAGTGAGAAACCACTGAAAAGAGGTACATGTTTAGCTCTGGACTGGGAGCTGATTCTCCAAAGAAAAGAAGAGGGCTATAGAAAGACCACTGCAAAGATCCAGAAGAGAGGTCTTAAGAAGACGACCTCTATTTTTTTTTAAATCTTTTTATTTTTATTTATTTGACACAGAGAGAGAGACAGAGAGACAGCGAGAGAGGGACAACGAGAGAGGGAACACAAGCAGGGGGAGTGGGAGAGAGAGAAGCAGGATTCCCGCTGATCATGGAGCCCGATGCGGGCTACTGTGTGCCAAGCTCTGTATCGATAATTTATAGGAGACAAGGTACCTGTACTTAAGGAATATATTGTCCTTATGTTATAGCCATTGTTACATCATCTTTCATTTTATAAAGACATAGTCACTTATGGGGCACCCAGGTGGCTCAGTTGGTTAATTGTCTGCCTTCAGTTCAGGTCATAATCCCTGAGTCCTGGGATCGAGCCCTGAGTCGGGCTCCCTGCTCAGAGGAGAGTCGGCTTCTCCCTCTCCCTCAGCCCCTCCCCCCAGCTTGTGCTCATGTTCTCTCTCGCAAATAAATAAATAAAATCTTATTAAAAAAAGACACAGTCACTTATTTATTTATTCATTATTCTTTCTCCTCTACACGGCCTCTGGTTTGGCTCATTTTCCCCTCTCAAACATCTAGCCCTGTGCCTAAAATCAAGTAGCCAATTCACTAAATTTACAAAGATTAAATATCACGTAATGGGCCTAATATTAAACTTATATAACTAACAAAGCACAGGAGTATGCTTTTGGGTACATAATGCATTGAATTTTCAAAACCATTATTTTTTATAATTATGTCTCAAAGAGTGGCCCTACTGAGTAAAGATAAAACCCATTCCATGTTTATAAGCATTTTTGCAATTTTTTTTTAAAAGAAGTGGGAAGTAAATTTCTAGGAACTATGTGTCAGTGAAGTTATGATAAAGATTTTTAGAATAGATGGTGGCAAAATTTTGGAACATGAAGAAAAAGAATCTTAAAGTCTGGGAGATGGTGGGACAGCAAAGGATAAACTTTCAAAAATGAATCAAAATGCTTAAAGGTCTACCAAAAAAATGAACTTGTAGTCAGAGAAACTGACTTGCAACAGATATGATATACTAAAATATAAAATATATCATGGGGAAATTAATATAAATTCACCATTGTCAAAAGTTTTCAATTAAACCTGTTATTTGAATTTATTTTTTTCTGCAAGGGCATAAATGTCAATATCAAAGCAAATACAAGAAAAGTGTAATCTGCACTATAGATTTATGATTTTAAGGGTGAAATATTTCTATTTATAATGTAAAAGAGACATAACTGCAAATATGTTATTCTTAGGACTATAGCCATGAAGTATACCATTATCTAAAACTCATCTCAGCAAAGAGGTCAATGCGGTTAAAAAATAATTTAATAAACCATTTACTGGTTCCATAAAATTTGGAAAAATCATTTATATTTATCAGAGGTTTTCTCATTCTGTGTTCCTATTCATATGTATCCAAATGACTTACTCTTTATGGAATAAATTTCTCTTGAATATTAGGGAGTAGGAATTGAAACCATCATGTTTCCAATTCTTGGAAAAATATTCAATATGAAATTGTCCAATAAAAAGGTAATTTTAGAATTCAGTATAACTGCTTGGAAATAATGGGGGGAAATTCCATGCACATTGGCTTAACTTGTCTAGACTGAAAACTGTGCTAAGATGGACATTTACAGAATTATTACAAATGGCCAACTACTTAGAAATTAATGCATAGCAGTGACAGCAGTACATTTCATATCAGTTGTGAGATTCATGTAATTTCCTGCTATGATAATGGGTCACAGCCACAGTAATTCATAGCAATTTACAATATACCTGTGGAGCACTCACAGTGACAGAAATGAAATTAACTCATGTCACTGTGGAACATATGCTAGGTTTTATAGATCTTCAGATAACTAAGTTTATTTTTAACACAATAAGTATAATTCTTGAGAGCAATTCCCTGAAATGTAAGGTGCTTTAAAGCAATTATTTCTTTTTCTTTTTTCAATTATTATGTTATGTTAATCACCACACATTACATCATTAGATTTTGACAACATCAAAATCTACAGTGATGATTTTAAAGCTCCAGACTTTAGTTCTCTACACTGTGGGGGCAACCCTGTTTCACAGGAACATTTTTAATCCTTTCTCCATTGAGTATCCTAAGGAGCCCAGATTAAGGATCTAAACTCTTTGGACAAATGGACCCTGGATTAGAAACCTAGCTCTGCTAATTAATAGGAGATTCAACAGATTATGATTTAATTTCCATGTAAAATGGAAAAAAAATAGTAAACTCTGGAGATGTGAATAACAGATTATCCATTTAAAATAGGTGTAATAATATGCAGCACCCAGGAAGCAGTAAACAAATATTATTTATTACTCTGCCAAAGCTAAGTTGAGAGCTTGGGTGGCTCATTCGGTTAAGCAGCTGTCTTCAGCTCAGGTCATGATCTCAGGATCCTGGGATCTAACCTCCCATGGGGTTCCTTGCTCAGCGGGAAACTGCTTCTCCTTCTCCCTCTGCCCCACCCCCTCCCCGCTTGTGCCTTCTCTCTCTCTCTTGCTGAGAGTTAACAGAAAATGTCATTGGAATACACAGATTTTTTGTCCTTATAAAATAATTTTCCTTATAAAATAATTCAAATATTTTTTTAAATTCAAGTTTTCCTTGTTTCCCTTTTTTTTTTTTTTTTTAACTAGTCTAGTGTTTCTTCAAATTTATTTAAGGTCATCACAATTGTGACAAGTGTAGTTGTTTTACTGTTTTGAAATTCAATATAAATATAATGACAAAAGTTAACTGAATATTGGACTACATCATATTTTTATTATAAATGATTCTGCTGTCTTTTATCTATGATAAATTTGCTATTCTATGTGGAGTAAAAGTTTTGCCAATAACATTCTACACTTTACCAGGTACTATATATAGTTCTGTAATTTTATTAGACATTGCCCTTCAATTCCTTTCACTATTCTTTTTTTAAATATAATCTATCTGCATAACATGTTAACAGTCATATACTATAATTTTTTAGGATTTATTTACTTATTTATTTATTTTTAAGAGGGAGGGGCAGAGAGAATCTTAAGCAGACACCCCACTGAACACAGAGCCCGACATGGACCCGATCTCACAACCTTGTGATCATGACCTGAGCCGAAACCAAGAGTCAGATGCTTAACCCACTGAGCCACCCAGGTGCCCCATTCATATTCTATAATTTAATAAAATAAAAATATATATTATTATAATGCTTTTACTCCATACTGGTCAGGGTGTTGTGTCAATTGCCTACGTGGAGATAATAATAGTTTCACATAGGATTTTTCAGTTACTTAATAGATGATATTAATAGTTAATAAGTGCTTATATAGTTCTTACCTGCTAAGTAAGTAAAACAAATACATATCAAGCACTTACATACAACAAAATTGTTTTCTGGTACTACCATTATGATAAAGATGCAAAAGTCATGCTTTCCTGCCCTTGAAAATCTTACATTTTAAACACAGAAATATGTGTAAGTCTAACATTAGACAGTCATTCATTTATTCCACAGAAATTCACTGTAGGCCAGCTACTCTTCTATGTCGTGGGGACCTCCTCTTCTTCATGAAAAAAATAAGAAGGAAATCACAGTGTTTTCATAAAACTTATGTTCTACTTGAAAGAAAACAAGAAAACAAAAGAGTAAGCACACACACACAGGAACACACACAATAGGTGTAGTGGTGATGCTCATTACAAAGAAAAACAGATAAAAATAGGTTAAGAGGAGACAGTGGGTTGATTAAAATGATATTTTCGATGGGTTAACTGGGAATAAGGTCTAATTTTTTGCAGCCACTTGAATGAAGTGAGAAACCAGGCCAAGAGAGTATCTGCTGATAAAGCATCGCGGGCTGAGAGTACAAACTCCATTGGCTATGAGACTGAGGATGGTGTTAAAATCTAGACAGAGCACAGAAGCCACTGTGGCTGAAATGGAGTGATCCAGGCATGAAGTGGTGAAATATTAGATCAGAGAAGTAGTTGAATATAAGAGCATTTAGGTCCTCATTGACCATGTGAAGGACTTTGGAATTTTATTCTCAAACAAAATGAGAATTCAGTAAAGGGTCTGGCCAGAAGAGTGACATGTTCTGACTCATGTATTAAAAAGGTTAAGGGCTGCTGTGTAGGAAATGAACTGTAAGGAGAAAAGTTCTAAGAAATGAGATCATTAGGGGGTTATCAAAATAGCTCAGGTGACAGAGGACAGGATGTTACTGGTGGAGGATAGATCAAACTCTGGAAATATTTTGGTAGTAGAGCCAAAGGACTTGATGATAGATTGGGTGCGGGACATTAGAGGAGGGTGGAGAATGTGATATATCCATCCAAGAATGGCAACAACCAGTGTGAAACCAGAGAAAGAGAACAGCAGCAAGGAGGTGGCATTTAGGCAAGAAATTTAAACATGAGTGGAATTTTGACTCGTAAAAATAGGTGATGATAGAGCAAGAGGAAAAAAAAAAACACATTCCAGGCACAGGAAGCAATATGGAAAAATACAAACACAAAAACACCGACTGAGTGGTTATCACGAAGCTGCTGAAGTGAGAGATGAAACTTCTTTGATTAATTCAGCATTTACTTACTAAACACCCTTATACACTATGGATTCCATAAGGTGCTGGATTTATAGCAGCAAGCAAAAATGATCTGAAATTTCTCTCCTCAGGGAGCTTACATTCTAGTGGAAGAGACAGGCTAAGAAACAAATAAAAACCAAATGAGATAAAGAATAAAATTTATATTTTCTTATGTAGTAGTATGTTTTAAGAAGAAACAATAAAGGAAGGAAGGAGACAGTTGTGTGTGGGGGGGGAGGGGTGAGGGGGAGATTTAAAACCAATGGCCCAGAAAGACCTCACCAGAGAGGAGATGTTTAAATAAAGACCTGAAAGGATGGCTCACGGTAGAGGAAGATTTAACTGAGGAGATATTTGAGTAAAGAAGTATGGACACATCAGGAAAGAGAATTCACAGCAAAGGAAAAAGAAGTAGAAGGCCCTAAGGAGTGTATTTGGAGTAAAAAGCCACAAGGAGTGAGGTGTATGTGGTGTGTCCTAGGAAGAGCGACAAAATGAGTATAGCAGAGGCAGAGTGGGGAAGTTGGAGGAATTAAGGTCCAATCTTGGGATGTGAGCAGAAGACCAACATGACTCACATTGCAGAGTCTCAATCTGGCAGCTCTACAGAGAATAGTAGAAGATTGGAGAAGTGGGAGATGATCCTATGAATGGTTTAGAATGTAAATGAGGTTTTTCTCATCATTTAAGAGATTCAAACAAAGATCGGATTTAGGGACATCACTTTGACAAGAGTATTTAGGATGGATTGGAGGAGGAGTGGAGGGAGATGAATTCAAGAGTTATTGTAGTTAGTTAAGGGAGAGTGAGGGGAGTTTGGCTATTTTACTCATTATTGATTCCTAGCACCTGACAGGGATCCACATCATCATTCATTGAATGAGCAAATGAATGGATTAATTTTTGAAAGAAAGTAATATTTTGGGAGTAGGACTACGACTTGGCAATTGATGGATATTTGGCTTGAGAAAATTAAAAGCCTGAAAATGACCCAGGTTTTAAAGCTAACATTTGATAATCAAACTGACCATTTTATGAGGATGTTACTAGTAACGGGCTAGTAACAGGCTTTCTCAGAAATGCATCATTTTATCCTTTCAAAAGCCCTATGCAGCAGGTGCTATTATCAACTAATTCTACAGAGAAGACAAAGGAAAGCTTAGTAAGAGATTCAACCACTTGCCCCAAATTGGACAGCTGTTAAATGGTGGAGCCTGGACTCAAACTCAGAACTTTTCCATTACAAAGCCTTTCCTATTTTCCACTAATCTGTGTTGGTGACTTGAAAATAATGTCATTAGCAGAGAGAGGCAGCAATAGAGGTAGGAAAAGTTATAGGAAGAAGAGGAACAGTTTTGTTTAATATAAGCCAAGTTTGTTATGTCAACGTGAAACACAAAGACTTTTTCAAAAGCTAGAAAGGTCATCTAGAAGTCAGGGGGAAAAAAGGGGTATAAGGGTAGAAATTCAGAGTTTGAAGTTGCATAATTAAAGCTTTGGAAATGGTTACGATGATTAAAAAAGAAGAAAAAGGAATTTTAGAGACTGTATTTGAAATGCTTTATGTTTAGAGGTTAGGAAGAGAAAGATGAGCTGATGAAAGAAATGGAACGTTTATAAAAATTGTTCTTTCAAAGCCTCTATATTGAAATCATCTCCACATCACAAAGGGTTTTTAAGTTAAGTATAGTAAGTACTGCTGGAAAAGGAGCATTTATAGAGGTAGGATGGGAATAAGGAAAAAACAAGTCAGAGATAGCAGACAGGAGAGAATTTCAAGAATTTTTTTAATTTAATAAGAAGAATAGAGTAAAAAGCATATGGTCTGAGAAGAATAAACTAGTAAACAGTGACTTATAAAAATGTTTTTATTTGTTTTTTAGGTAGCAGAGGTTTTTCCAAAACTTTATGGAATTAAGGAGGGTATAGAAGAGAAGAAGTTGAGGCAGTAATTGTAATTAAAAAAAAAAAACATTTTATAGTTGAACAGAAAAGATTTAGTGGATTCCATAGATACAGAGCCTAGAATAAAAACTGAATCCATAAAGAGACCTTGAGACTTTCTTTACAAGTAAAGAAATTGACATCTGGAGATAAAAATGTCCAATGTCACAATGCTAATAAGGGTCCAACTAGACCAACCAAGATTCAGGTCTTATGCTCTATCCTATATTAGTGTCAATATACCATACTACCTCTGCAAGACAGACAGGACTGATTTTCATGTCAGTTTTGGTAGAACACTGATCCACTAGTAACCCATAGAAATTTCAACTGTAAATTCCCCCTTGGTTACAGGCAAAAATTAATGGGTTTGAAACAAATGAAGGGGCATGGTATTGCTATATTTTTAGATGAAACCTGTTGCTTTATTTTATAGTATGTTTTAACATGTTTTGAAATATTAGTATTTTTTAAAAGAAAAGCTACATTCCAAAAGAATATTTGAGAATAGACAACTCTATTTCAATCCTGACTTAAAGACAACTGTAAACAAAATAAATGTGGTAAATATTCCATTATGAAAATTACCACATGATCATATGTGTTCTACAATATATAGTGTATAGTGTTTCACAGCCCAAAGTGAATGTGATTCAAAGTAAAAGCAATGAAATAAAGTGGAATGTTAAAAAACCACATGCTCAGGATTAGAGATAAGTGTAATACACGGGATGTTCATAAAAGTTTAAGGATGAATGAAAATTTAAATATTTTGAGCATGGAAAAATGGGCCAATGTTATTTACCTAATATTTAGATAGCAAGTAAACATACTGGGAGTACTAAAATTTTTCAAAGAAAAAGGAATTGATTTAAATAAAAATGATTGAGAAAAATTTTCTAATGACAAATTAAGTTGTACAAAATAGGTTTATAAATTGGAACAATTATTCCCACAGTAATGCCAAGGCCATTATCATTTGGGGAAATAGTTAATAATTACATTCAGAGCAATTTTGAACTTAAAAGAAAAACTGAACCCAAAAATCAGTCATAAGTTACAGAGCTCTTGTTTCCTTTTTCACAGTTTGACCATTTATTTGCATAAGGAGAAGGTATTCAGCAGGATATATTATTTTGTATTTTCAAGTATTATATTAACATAAACTATAATTTTATGCCATTATACCTCTATTTACTACCAAACTAATTTTTGTTCAACTTTCTACAAAATATTTCTGAGAATATCCACAGATAAATCCAAAGTTTAGGTATAAATAATAGGTGTGCCAAAATACGCTTATTTAAAAATACTTTTCTAAAGTCTACTTCTAATTTTATAACTGATGACCAGTTCTGATCTCTTGATCAAATGAGGCTAAAGCTGGTATGCTTTAAGACAGTTGTCTATGCTGGATTAGCAGCAGGATGGTTCCCAATGTTATTCTCCTAATACTACATGCTTCCAGAAGCCTTCAGCATCCAGAGCTATTTGGCACTTAAAATGGTAACATGTACCAGTTTGTTTGCATTATGATCCTCTTCAAAATATAGAACCCAAGTCAATTTTGAATTAGGATTATGGTACTATACTGAGGAAAACTAATATTAACTCTAGAGTTTACAGATTTTTATAAGTATATTTGAAAGAAAATGTTCTGGTAAGATGGCCTAGTCAATTTTATACTCTAGTTATTGGAGGACTAATTCTTAAATCCCACAACCATCTAGGTTGTTATAAATAATTTAGTATTTATGTATTTTGCTTGATTTAACATATATAATATATATGGGATATATACTATTTTATAATATATATATATATATATTATATATACAGTGTTGGTTTTATACATAGTGTATTTTACCCTATCCATTATCATAGCTCACTGCTTTAAAATATTAGCCTTGTTATTTTGAAGATGATTAACTCTTATCCCTATAAATCTGGATCCAAGAGGGCCCAGAGTACAATATTTTTAATATCAGCAATCTTCTAATAGTACTCTGGGTGTCAAATGTAAGTTAATGAACACTGTAATGTGGTTTCTAGAATAAATGCCTAGGATTCTCCTCTTGGATTGTGGTGTTCTTTCACTAAGCTAGTCCCTAACATAATCATGCACTGAATGATTTTTATGAAGCAGATGTTTTTCTGAGTTCTTGATATGTATAGTCTAATATAATCCTCATAACTAAAGGATAAAGGATTATTAATATCTTCTTCCCATTGGTGAAGACACTAAACTTCCAAAAGACTACACAAAATCTTGTCAACACACTCTAGGAAGTGACAGAAGATTTGAACTCAAGCACTGTCTCTCTTTTTTTTTTTAAAGATTTTATTTATTTATTTGACACACTAATATCTAGCAGGACTCATCTAATAAATACTTGCTCAACAAATGAAAGAAGAAGAGTATATTTTAATTGTTTCAATAAAACGAACAACAGGAAATGGGTAAGCACTTAACCATGTGTTATAGGCTAAATTGTGTCCCACCACCACCAAATCCATAGTGTTGAAGTTCTAATACCTAAGTTCCTCAGGATGGAAACATATTTGGAGGTAGGTTCTATAAAGAGATGATAACCTTGAGATCATTAGGGCAGGCCCTAAAACAATGTGACTTGGGGTCCTCATAAGAAAAGGAAATTTGGACACAGACACATACAGAGGAAAGTCTTTGGGAAGGCAGAGCAAGAAGACAGCTCTCTATAAGCCAAGAAGAGAGGCCTGGTACAGATCCTTCCCTCATCACCCTTGAAGGAACCAACCTTGCCAAGACCTTGATCTTGGACTTCTGGCCAGTAAAAAAAATACATTTCTGTTGTTTATGCCACCCAGTCTGTGGTACTTTGTTATGGAAGCCCTAGCAAAGAATATACCAGGTAATAACATTTATGCAAAATTGAGAAGTATAATATTTCAAGTAAAGGTTGTTTTTGGTACCCAGTTAATTGGTTGATTTATCATATTGTTCTCCAAAAATTCTGGTTCAAATGTTTTCAAAGATATGCCTGGCAAACAAAGAGTTTTGAAGAGAATTAGAAAAAGAATTTAAGAATTTTTTTTATTATAATCAGGCCAGGTCCCCCACGCCCAATTAAATTTTTTTATCAGTTTCTCCTAGCAAGGGTTAAAAAATAAGGTAGATTCAGGTAAATGTGACCTGACTTCAATGAGATATATAAAATATAAAAACAGAAGCAGATAAACCCTTTAGTTTAAGGAGTCATGGTGTCAGGAAATAGTTAAGTAGTAAAACCTTGAACTGCTACAGATGGAGGATGTTTAATAGTGCTGCACAGGAAGTGTGTTAGAGTCCAAGTTTCTGCACAATGAGAGACCTGTTTTCAGCTAAGACTTAATGTTGAAATTATGCTTCCGAATAAAAGTAGATGAGTTTAAAATGTATTTGTCATTATTATATTTGGGTAGAAAATAGCAGGGCTACTGCACAATGGAATATATAAATAATAAATTACAGCACATACTAGACAAAATTAATGTCTTCTTACTAATTCCATTGTTAGAAATAGAGTATTTAAAGTGATTTTTTTTAAAAGACTAGCTGATATAAAAAATTATTGCAGATGAAAACAAGGGTTCTCTTTTAGAATAAAAGCAACTGAGTCAGGGCCGGTTGCTATAAAGCAAGGAACAACTCACAGGAACATCATCTGGAAACCAGGACTTTTCAAGAAGAAAAGTGTAGCTCAAAACAGAGCTAAGTCTTTTAGTATAGTTTTCAATACTATACTTGGAATAAAGGATTGGACATTATACCAATGCAATAAAAGTCTGGACATTAATACCAGAATCCCACTTTATATCAGATAAAGCCTATGGTATACTTCCTACTTCATAATATAAGATCAATCCTTGTTTAGTACCATCCATACTTGAGAAATACTCACGTTTATTCCCTTCAGAAATTTTCAACATCTTCTAAACAGACTGGAATCCATTAAACCACTACACTCTAAGCAATACCAAAGAAAGAAAGAGTTTCTAAAAGGGGAAGATAAATTAATGACAAACTTTGTCAAATGCTCCTAGTAGCTGAGGAAGATGAAGGTTGAGGACTGCTCCACTGCATTTGGCTACATGGACGTCATTGGTGTGCCTAGTACAGAATGAGACTTAACTGGCTGATGCCTGTCTCGATGTGCTTTATCTGTTTCTTCAATGATGTTTTATTGAAGAAATATTATGTGTTGGTACTAAAAAGGTAACTATGAAAAATAACAAATCGATTTATTTATTTTCATAATAAAAATAATTAAATTAGAAAACAAATGAAAACAAAACACCCATTAAAACTCTGTATTTCTAAAAAAACAGAATAAAACAAAAAATTCTGTATTTCTTCAGATTGCTTATTTTTATTTAGGATATACTAATTACATAATTTAAAACATATTTAAAATTATCAAAAAAAACCAGATTGAGGTGCTAAGAAGTTTTTTGTGTTAGTTAATATATAATAGATTTCTCTTCTAAAAAAACTCAAGAGAGTTGTTATATTGCATTTCTCAACCCAGTTCTTTAAGTAATGCCACAGAGATATGTCATGGTCAATTATCTCAGATAAGTGTCTAGAGTGACAGGATGGCTGCTTAATTTAGCTTTTTCATACACAGGCAAATGCACACATGCAATAGACATCAATAAATATTTTCTATGATATTTACCAATTAATTCTAGGGATACACAGTCAGGCAAAACAGGAGGACATTTTTTAGAATAATACTGATATTACAAGTTCAAATTTATCTTTTCATTTAAATTAATTAATGTTTACTTCATATTTACTTTATTCATAAATGTTCATGTCACTTTACCAACATCTATCTTCATATCTTATTCACTGTAATAATATTATACATTTACATTTGTGAAACACTAATTTGATGTTAAATAACATGGTAAATTACGTTTTAAAAAGTAATTCAACAAAAGCAAGGTATGCATGTGAAAATAAAAATTAAGTATGTAGTACCCCAAAAGAGTACATTCAATGTGAAGTGAAAATCTGAACCATACACTGTTGTTAAGTTCAATAGACTTTTATAGTTAATATAAACATGAATAAAGATTTTTAATTTTAATTTAATTAGAAGAGGAAAAATAAAGCAGCAATCATTTTGTATGGCATAACTCAGAGCTCTACAAAATGGACACATAGAAAATTAAAGATTAAAAACATAGCTCAGGTAACAAAAAATTCAATAAATTCAACAAACAGGGCATAATGTATTGCTTCCTTGGCTTCACAAGTCTTTGAAATGTTCTCTTTCTACACAATGGGATTTTCTACTGCATTCCCTATCCACCACATGTTTTTCTATTGTCATTTACCTAAACACTGAACATACTGTGGAATCAGTACTGCTGGGCTGAATGAAACTGTAAAAAGCACCAGCTGGCTGTATTCAGAATGGCACTTGTCCAGGTCTCAAATGTCTTATTTATATACAGTGAAATTCTGCCAGCTGTTTAATATTTAGGGCTAATAAATGTAATTGGCAGTACTACACAAGTACAACTAACAAAATATCAGAAAATGCTTCTCAATGTGAAGTTTAACTTGTTCTCATTTCCCATAATTCAATTTGTGACAGTGGAAAATAAGTTTAAGCAATTTTTCTTTTGAAATAATAAAAAAAAATTAAAAAAAATGTAAACAGAGCTGTAGGTGAGTTGTAAGCTTACCATCTGGTCTACATTTTATTAAACCAGGGGCATATATTGATAGGTGAAGCTTATACCATTATATGGATGAACAGAGGTATTTAGACAGGTCCCTGGGCCTCTTAGACAAGGTAAATGTTACTAAGTCCTTGAGGAAGCCACAATCTAGTGTCAAAATAAATTAATATCGTGTGAAAATACACTGAGATTTTATCAAAAAAGGTTTATATAAAACGTATGATAGAGCCTCTAACTGTGCTAGTCAAAAATATAACACTGTGATTTAATTTTCATTTCTAGACACAAACAGTAAGCATGCATCTCTTGATGAAAGAAGAAAGAAAGAAAGAAAGAAAGAAAGAAAGAAAGAAAGAAAGAAAGAAAGAAAGAGGGAGGGAGGAAAGAGAGAGAGGAAGGAAGGAAGGAAAGGGAAGGAGAAGGAGAAGAAGAAGAAGAAGAAGAAGAAGAAGAAGAAAGAAGAAAGAAAGAAAGAAAGAAAGAAAGAAAGAAAGAAAGAAAGAAAGAAAGAGAAAGAAAGAAAGAAAGAAAGAAAGAAAGAAAGAAAAAGAAAGGAAAGAAAGGAAAGAAAGGAAAATCCTTTCTTAAAGCAAACAAAATAGGTAGCATACTTTAAATTTGATTGACAAGAAGGTAAGGGGCACACCTGGGTGGTGCAGTTGGTTAAGCATCCAACCCTTGGTTTTGGCTCAGGTCCTGACCTTAGGGTCCTGAGTTGGAGACCCGCCTGGGCCTCTGTGCTTAGCACGGAGTCTGCTTGAGATTTTCTCTCTCACTCCCTAGCCCCTCCTTGTACTCCCTCTCTCTCTCTCTCTTAAAAAATTAAATCTTTAAATTTGATTGACAAGAAGGTGACTTCTGCTCAAAATACTAAGACAACATACTTCACTATTAAGTCATTATTTAATCTAAATTAGCCTAAAAATGACTGTACCCTGAAAGTGATATTATATTAATCCTAAGCCATCAGTTGCATAGTAATGTGACTATGTGAACCCAGAATGTTCTGATAGCCTGAGGAGTAGAAGGGCAGGGCTATGTGGAGATTGTGAACACCCACATGAAGTGAAAAATGGAAGAGTATAACTGGAGACCAAACACATTCTTCAAATCCCACCTACTCCACACTAGCCCTAAAGAAGACATAAAAGACATAGTTCTTTAGCTAATAAGGAAATATTAGGGGGTAGAGATGATGAGAAACTAAATAGTTAAGAGATCCAAATTCTAATTCTGCTTCTAGCAATTTCTATGTGACATTTGGTAATTACTAACAAACCTTAAGTCTCTATATTCTTATCTACTAAATACAGATCAAACATAAGGCCTTTTCTGCATAATCAGTCACTTAAATGCCCAATTCACCTACAATTAGTGCTGAATTAGCCATCTCACAGATGAAAATGTACCTCGGAGACAGCAAGCTCACCAAACTTTAGTTTTTTAGTTTTCTTTTTTTAATTTACAAAATTTATAAAGATGTTTGACATTTTTAAAATAAAAAAAAATAAACACAAAGAAGTTTTTGCCAGGGGATAAGCTAGAACTTCGCTGAACTTTCTTATACTACTGACACTGTTTTTACTTTATTATATATTAAGAGAAAGCATAATGTTCCAGGATTTGGGTTCTTAATTGTCTCCTGATTACAAGTACACATACATAGACATAGGCTATGCATTCATGCAGATAAAGCACAGAACTCAGATTGGAAGAATAATCTAGAAATAGGAAAAAGACAATAAAATTGGCTCTTCTATTTTAAACACACAGAAATTAAGAACATGCTGTCCAAACTGGAGATACCTACCAAACTCCCAGATGACAACAGACACAAGATTTGGATGGGTTTATATTATTTAATCCTGGAGTAGTAGTTCCTCGCTTGATATACGAGTATCACTGCTACTTTCCCTTTTCCCAGGGCCCCTGTCTTCCCACCTGATTCCCCACCATCATCTCGCTACAAATCACTCAGCCTTACTATAAAAGCAGGGAGAATATAGTAAAACTATTGAATTTCTGAGTTTTGTTTCATTTTGTTTTAGCAATTACAAGGGATATGAGGAATTCTGGCATGGAAAAATTTGAGTGCCATGAGTACAGTATCTTTTGTTGATTTTTTTAAGAGCTTTTCAGCATGTGTTTATATTTTGGATTATACTCCTGAAAAACATAGGAGTTTGGTTGTTCCCCTGCTTGTTTTTTTTTTAAAGTCCTCTACTGACTGCTACTTTGTAATTTCTGCATATGATTATTGAAAGTAGGATCACTTATGGCATATCAAAACTAAATTCAAAACAACCGGAATGTAATTAGATTAATGCCAACGTAAACCACCAGCCCAATGAATGGAGGTCTTTTAAGCACAAATAGAGTGGATGGTTTTGATACCACATAATCCCTGTGTCCTGGAACCTACTAAGATACCATTTTGTGCAGGGGCCTCCACTTTGATAAAGTCACTCAAACTGATCAACCAGCCAATGAACTACTTTTACATGGTTGTCCTCACGTTCCCTTCTTGAATGCATAAATAAATAAGTAAGTAAATAAATAAATAAATAAATAAATAAATTCTCCCTTAGGGGAACTGTTTACTTTCAGTTTCCAACTATCTGAGATAAAGTTGATCATCCTTTGCCAGGGATCTCTGCAACTACTTGGTCTTTGAAACATTTGAAGAATAACAACAGCCTGAAAATTCCAAATATTGCTCTGAATCAAGTGAATATTTTAAAAGAAAAAGATCAAATCTTTAAGAAGCAGCAAGAAAAACTACACATTAAAGTATTCATAAAAATTACACCCTTAAAACATTTTTGTATTCATAGGATATTTAATTATCTAAATCTCAATAATTCTATTTAATCTACAGAATCTCATAGACTTTTTATAATCGTGATTACATTCAGGCCTTGAGTTTTGCAAAGGAATTCAGATAGGATGCTAGTGCAAAAATCTGTAGCTACTACCTAATTTCTGAAAAATGACAGCTACTTATTGAATCATTCAAAAAATGTGTAGAAAGATGTATATAATTCAAGATTTCTGCTTAAGAAAAGGCCAAATTTCAGGGAACCTGGGTGGCTCAGTCGTTAAGCATCTGCCTTCAGCTCAGATCGTGGTCCCAGGGTCCTGGGATCGAGCCCTGTGTTGGGCTCCCTGCTCAGCAGGAAGCCTGCTTCTCCCTCTGCCTCTGCCTCTGCCTCTTCCCTCTGCTTGTGTTCTCTTTCCCTCTCTCTCAAATAAATAAATAAAATCTTAAAAAAAAAAAAAAAAGAAAAGAAAAGGCCAAATTTTGTAGATCCCACCCAAAGATATGATTCAGGGTTTTCTTAGCTCGAGCTGTTATATCAAATTACCGTGCACTATGTAACTTAAACAACAAATATTCCTTTCTCACAGGTCTAAAATCTGGGAAGTCTAATATTATGGCACCAGCAGATCCAGAGTCTGGTGAGGGCCCACTTTCTGATTTACAGATGGCCATCTTCATATAGTATCCTCACATGACAGGCAGCAGAAAGAGATCATCTCTCATGTATCTTCTTATAAGTGCACTAATCCTATCCAAGAGAACTCCATCATCATGACCTAGTTACCCCCCAAAGGCCCACCTCCAAATACCATCACATTGGGAATTTAGGCTCCAACATATACATTTTCAGGGGTGGGGGGACAGAGACATTCAGTCCATAACAAGGACTATCCAAAATGAGATAAATACATCTCAAGTGCTCAGTAAGGCATGTGGGGCAGGAAGAATATATCAGAAATTCAATTCATGTTTATGTGGTCCTCTTTTTAATTTATATTTAATTTCAATTTTGTGTACAATATGGTCAGAGGTATGTGTACACATAGATCTATAGCTATATATAAATATATACCTAGTGGGAGCTCAATAATTATTTTAATTATCAGAGTATATCATCCAAAAGCTTTAATGGTTTTAAATTATATTGGGAATCTGACTTCAAAAATTACCTCCCTGAATCTTCAAATTAAAATCACATTTGCAATCAGTTTTCCTTTTTTTTTTTTTATGATTTTATTTATTTATTTGACAGAGAGAGAGAGAGAGCGTGCGCACGCCCACGCACACAAGCAGGGGGAATAGCAGAGAGAGAGGGAGAAGCAGGCTCCCCACTGAGCAGGGAGCCTGATGCAGGACTCGATCCCAGGACACTGGGATCATGACCTGAGCTGAAGGCAGACGCTTAACTGACTGAGCCACCCAGGTGCCCCAACAATCAATTTTCCTTTCAGGTTCAAAAACGTCTGACATTCTAACAAGTTTTAGTGCTAGCTTTGTATATTCCAATCCAAAGGCCAAGCTATTTATCACAGATAATTTTCATTCAAAACATTTTAAATCAAAGTAATATATACCGTGTGATTCTAGAAAGCATAATGCATGGAGTTTTATATCACATATAGATGGTTTTGATCTTTCTACGTTTCCTCATAAAAAATGAGAAGGGAACATCTTAATTCCCTGACATTGTTACAAAAGTAGAAAAATATGCTAAGTTTGTGTTGGTTATATCTCAATTTTCACATATATATTATTTCCAGGTAAAGCAGAATTACACACCACACACACACAAAGTTAATACCTACGATTTTTTAAAAACTGTTTAACTTAAGCTATACTTTTTTTTATTCAAATTTTGTATATGCATTGACTTTTCCTTTTATTATTCAACAGACTTCACCTTACTCCTCTTTATGTCATAATGTAACATCTATCTTTTGAAATTACTGAAATGAGTAGAAATCTATGTGGACTATCTGGAGAGTCAATTGGACATCTATTCAAACTGTAAAATTTCCTACACCAAACTATCAATGCATTCCTACCTCTTATTTTTAAAGAACATCCTGATATATTTAAACTCTCCATGAGGAATAGCCATATTTTCTATACTGCACAGACTACACCACTAGCAATTACACATTCCCGGACTGATCTTTTGCAGATGTCAAAGATATTTGATGAAAGAATGTTCTCAGAATGGAGAGAGGCATGGCTGAGATAGTAAAGTGCTGCCACTGAGTAAGATATGCCCTTGCTATAGGAAATAAAGGATGGTATGAGACCCATATTTATTTTTCACTGAAAGGAGGGCGGAGGTGGGGGGAGGGTAGTAGGAAGCTGATTAAAATCATGAAGAAAAGCGGAGGAAGAAGGAAGAGAAGAGAAAAGATTTGTGGTAGCATGGCTAGTAAATAAGAGAAAAATTATAGTGAAATAAAATTAACATAAATAAGAATGGAAATAATAATTATCATTTGTCAAAAAGTAAGTGCCCACGTGGGCTAAATAGTTTATATAGAGTATTTCATTAGTCTAAACAACAATCCTTGAAAAAAGTAACAGTATTTTGCCAAGGAATAATGATGTGAAGCACTGGAAACCAGGTCTCACATTGGAGACATTCACCGCGCCACGCTCTGCAGTGCCGGCCTCTTGGGCATGCGCTCTGCGCAGTCGCACAAGAACCTGCACTTGCTTAATGCTCTTCGTTGCTCCACCAACGAATTGTTTATAATTTTCGAACAAGCAATTATTACTATTCCCTGTGCCCCTCAAATTATGTAACTAGTACTGATACCTTATAATACTGGAGGACATATAAGACATGCTTATTGACTGTAGCACAAAAAGTTTAGAAACTTAAACAGGTTAAAACACCAGAGTATTAAGTGCTTCAACATTTTTCTCCACTACCATTTCGATCACATTGTATTTTAATTTTTTTTTCATTTTATTTGGTTGTACCCTCTTGTGAGCTGGTTATTGATTAGCTACTAAAGAGATCTATTTGAATGTCTAGCTGTCTCCTCAAAAATTTCCATCAGTGTACAAAACTGAACTATATGACACCGCTACCTTTTGTTGTAAGAAAAATATTCTTCAGTAAAAATCAGGAGAGTCAGACACCATGGAATTATTCATTTATTCAATATATCTTTGCTATGTTTTCTCAGCTAGATTGTAAATTCCTTAGGAATTCTTCTGTGTTCTTCAGAATTCCTACTACAACTTGAGAACAAGGCAGATGTCCAATAAATACATGTAAATTCACTGAAAGTCCAAAAAAGAATGAACTGTCATATAAAGAGAAATAAGTTGAATAGGGAGTAGCTTAAATAATAAAACTAGAAGATCATTTTAAGTGTGTCAAACACAAATTGCTTGATTATAACAGCACTTGTGTTTAAATAAAAAGCATTTTCAAAATTATGAAATCAAATTTTGATTACTATATGTTAAAGAGTATGGAAAATGTTCTGTTTAAAATGGTTAACCATTTGGCTTGTCCACATTTTGTTCAAAAGGCCATGACAAAAACCTCTTCTTTTTTTTTTTTTTTTAACTCTTGTGGAAATTATTTTAGCTCCTCCTATATAAGTCTTAACAAATTACACAAACTGAACTTGCTGGAGTATTTCCATATGCATTTCACTTACCAAAAAAAAATGTTTTTCTTTCATGTAAAGCACAGGTTTACCACCTCAGAGTTTCATGGAAATAAGTTTTTTTTTTTTCCTTAAAAAATAATGACAGAGAAAAATAAATGACAAAGCTGGAGTCAAGGAATCTTGGAAACAGTCCAATTGTTTTATCAGCTGCACCACAGGGCAAGCAAACCTTAACCTCATTTGGCCTTATAATGCTACTAAACCGCTGCTTTTCATACTCTGCATTTTGCATACATGAGCAAACTCTGCTCCCCAGTTTAATATGCTGATTACTGTAAAATAAGCATAATGTCAAAACAACATTTGACCCAAAGCATCATAAAGCTGTGGCTTTCTAACTAGCCCTCCTGTCGCATGCCAGTCGGTAAATATACACACTGTAAGTTTAAGGGTATGGTCTCATCTTTCTCTTTGGGGAATTGAGCATACAGCCTTGAAAATCAAGAGAAACTAACTCCTGATTCAGTTTGTGGTAGAGTGGAAAACTTACAGAAGAAAGAAACACCGGTTTTGGAATTGTGTAAATACCAATGTCTAAACATTTCACATTCAAGCCTGGTCTATCTGAGATATTTTAGATATTTGGAAGGAAAGTAAGGGCCTTAATGGAGATCATTTTTGGAACATATAGCTGTTTTGGCATCTTATATAGTTGGTATACTATGCATTTATGAATTTTTAGGGAGAAATTATTCACTGTGTTCTAGAAAACATCGAAACAAAAGAACAGGTTTTCCAAACATTCTCAACTACACATCACATTATTTTACTGTAACTTTTCTATTCTTTGATAACAAGAATACATAGGAATAAATAAACCCCACTTGAGCTACATTTCTGCATATTCAGACATTTAAATTATTTAGCTTCTAACTCTCAGGGTATTAAAAAAAAAAAAAAAAAAACGTGCTCTCAGTGAGACACTGATTTCATGCTGTGACAAGCTCAAAAATGAAAACAACTACACAGATGAGAGGGTTTTTCACTAAACCGCAGCACTAAGCACAAATGAAATCCTGCTGGGAACATGTATCTACAAGTGTGAGTGTGTTTGACTTGGTAACACACATTTGTGACTCTATGTGTTAATAGGAAAAAGTAAAAAAAGGAGCTAGACAAGGATTTCATTGTCCATGTTTCTTGAGGATCTCTCTCTCTCTCTCTCTTTTTTTTTTTTGTAGTTCGTTTAAAAATACTGGCAACATTTAAACATAACACTTAGCATTGGCTCAAAGGCTGTCCTCACTACAGTTAACCATACAGTTCCCTGTGCTGCTCCATCAGTGAGCTCAGCCCAAACAAAAAAGATGAGAGAAGATTTGAACTTTCTGCTTTTACATTCCCCTTGGATTAGTCTGGACCAAAGATCATAAAGAGACTCAGTACGGATCATACGATTTCTTTCTTCTTCGATGATGCAGTATGCATTCTATTATGTAAGAAATAAAGTCAGACAGTAACTCCTTCTTAAAGTTCTCTTCCTTTTTCTTTAATTGGACTTATTTAAAACTCCTTCTCTGCTAACCCTGTCTATACCCCACTCCCATGTGATAATTGAGGGAAGGATCAGAGATACAGAGATCAGTATTACACTAGGAGAAATGTTAGAAAGAAACATAGTAATTAGTCTTCCAAATTATTTCTATTTCCAATATTACTTCACAATGTTTTGTTTAATATTTTCATGTTAAACATGAAAATTCACATGAAATAATTCAACATTGAAAGAAACTAAAATCATGTTTCTAAAGTGGTTGGTTAAGGGATGAAGAAATTCTTTTCTTCAAGTTAAAACGTGGAGAATGCAAATTAATTTTATAATAAAATATAAGTGATATATTTTGGATCCCTTGCTTTTACCAAAAGATCACACTGTAGTAATACATTATACCTACAATTTTTATACCATGACTAATTTATTTTACTATTTCACTATAGTATGACATATTATGGCCAAAAGCAATAAACTTACGACCTTAAACATACAGAAATTATTTACTTCAAGATTCAGATGCTACTAATAAGTAGCAATTGATATAACATGTATCTTTTATTTTTCTTTACTTATCCTAAAAATTTCATATTAAATTGTTATTTATCTCAGCAAATAGAAGGTATTCAAAATATTTTTTAAAAAGTGGATCCTTAAGAATATGTCTTGAAAATATTAATATTTTAAATATTAAATTATATCATTCAGAAATAATCAATGCCTGTACCTTAAAAATACCTAAAATATATATTTTTAATATACCTAAAATAGTTAATGCAAGATCTGTCTTAATCCACAAACTTCATAGATAATGTACCATCTAGAGTATTAAATAATGGATTCACAGGGGCCATATTCCCCAAGGTCTAAAAGTTTAGAACAAGAGTTTCTTTCAAGATAGTTGGTGCATCTTTGCAATGACATCTGACTCTACAGACAGATTTCATTTCTAATTCCTAAACCAGCTATAATATACCTAAAATCATAAGTTCTTTAATAAAATTCCTTTATACATTAGTCTCATCTTTCTACAAATGAAAAGGAATATCCAGATAAAAATCATACATATTTATAAGTTGTAATAAATAACTTAAAAAATGAATTGAAATGTTCACAGATTAAAAAGACTACATGTGGGGTGCCTGGGTGACTCAGTCGGTTAAGCGTCTGCCTTCTGCTCAGGTCATGATCCCGGGGTCCTGGGATGGGGCCAAGCACTGGGCTCCCTGCTCAACTGGGAGCCTGCTCCTCCCTCTCCTGCTCCCCCTGCTTGTGCTCTCTTTCTCTTTCTCTCTGTCAAATAAACATAACCTTTAAAAAAAAAAAAGGCTATATGTTCCTCTTGATTATAAGCTTTCTTGTTCACTCTTTTTTTTTTTTTAAAGATTTTATTTATTTATTTGACAGAGAGAGACACAGCGAGAGAGGGAACACAAGCAGGAGGAGTGGGAGAGGGAGAAGCAGGCTTCCCACCAAGCAGGGAGCCTGATGCGGGGCTTGATTCCAGGACCCTGGGATCATGACCTGAACTGAAGGCAGTCGCTTAATGACTGAGCCATCCAGGCGCCCCAATATTGTTCACTCTTAATTAACAGTAATTTATGGATCATAATGCTAGAAGAACTGCATCTTTAGGTGGTTTAATAGTTGTTCTTAATATTTATTTTTTTTTAAGATTTTATTTATTTGACAGAGAGAGACACAGCGAGAGAGGGAACACAAGCAGGGGGAGAGGGAGAGGGAGAAGCAGGATTCCTGCCAAGCGGGGAACCCGAAGCGGGGCTAGATCCCAGGTCCCTGCGATCATGACCTGAGCCGAAAGCAGACGCTTAATGACTGAGCCACCCAGGTGCCCATAGAATAATTGTTCTCAATATTTCAAGATGATCCATATGAAGTTTCAATATTGGTAAAATATTGGTTTTAATATTTTGGTAAAATCCAAAATAGAAGTCCATTTCAGTAAATACATAACAATATAGTCCACCTCTTGGGATTTTCCTCCAACACGTTGGTTGCTTTTAGGGGGTACTGTTTTTGTTATCTTTAGACATTATATTTTTGTTATCTTTAGACATTATATTTTTGCTCTGTGCCTCAAGCTTCTTTGGGAAATTCTGGGTAGAAAAAATTAATCAGTAACATTTCCTTGAATAGCACATTATCTAAATAGGATAGAAATAAAACGGATAAGGGAAAGAGAGGTCAGAAAGAGGAAATACAGTAGGGCAGCAGCAAACAGTGAATACAAATATAAAACACATGGGATGTTGTCAACAAGACCACAGGTTAAATTACCCAGAGGGAGATGCACACAGCACTGTGATAAAACAGTGCATTTAATATGCAATCACTAATTTGAATTAACTAACTTGAATAACTGCTTTTTTTTTTTTTTTTACCTTTTCTGGCATTTTCAGTGGCTTTTCAAAACCTTTTGTAACAAACTAAATCTTAAACCTGATTGACAACTTCAAAAAATGTTGATAAAAATGAACCCTCAAGGAGAAATGGAGAAAGGTAGCCCTTCACATCTGCATCGTGCTGTCAGCCTGTGTCAGTCTTTAAAGGGGCTGACTGAAATCTTACCAAAGGGACAGAGAACATCAACCCAGAAGAGAAAAGGCAGATGTATGAGAGAGAGATAAATAAAAAATAAATAAATAAATATATTTTATTATATATATATATATATATATACACTATTGTTAGAGTTCCAAATGTGGACAGGCAATCCAAGGCATCAGAGTCATCCCTGGAAACTGCCAGAGATTTCAACACTCCATTGTCAGTGCACACCAAGGCATACACAACACCCGGGGCTCAACTGCGGGCAGGTAGCTGACTGGCATTCCACACATGCTTAGAGGTAAAACTGCTTGCTAAAGACCCCAAATCAGATATAAGAAGAAAAACTACTTTTATGATATTTAGGAAAATTCCAAATGATTATGAGAAGTGATAGATGTAAGACACACCACACACACACACACACACACACACACACACACACACACGAGCCCTTTAATGCTATGCTACATGTAGGCAAGTGTTTTGGTTTTGCAAATTAGTTATTCATCAGTGTCTAGAAAAATATTGTGTGTGTATGTGTGATATGTCTTATATCTGTGCTTTGTGTGTATTTGTTGTTGCATGAGTGTCTGAAACACTAAAAGCAAAATATGTATGTCTTTATTTTGTTTTGTTTTATTTTTTCAATAAAGGTAGACTGCCCACATCCAGCACCTCATTTGGATGTGTCTGGAGTCTTGGAAGGTTGACTACCCTACATTCTCCTACAAATGGCCCTTGAGAGTTTGTTTGGAGGTTCTAGCATGGGAGCACAGCTACTCGTATACCCTTGACAGAAGGACTGTCCTCATCTATCGGGGACTCTTGTCCTCTTTCACCCAGCACACAGCTTCTGGAGGGAGGCACATGGGTGGGGCAGGTGAGGGAGGAAGGGGAAACACACCTAGCCAGCCAGATCAGCCGAATATACTCTGGCGATCAATGGGGCCTCAGATGTTCAGCCAGATTGCCCTCACACCCTGTCTTTATTTTAATTAACATACAAAACTGAAATTATATGTATTGAAAGTCATTGTTGGATTTTATTTATTCGCCTCATGGCATTTTCCTATGGGTACATTCAAGATAAATTCCAAGTAATTTACACAACAAATTCTGACAGTGACAAATATTTTATTATGTATTTATTTATATACTTACAGTTAAGTACATTTATAACACTCCTTGTTGTAAGCAATATTTAAGGCATCTAACATTTAAGTGCTTTACAAAGTATTGTCATATGCAACTCTGTGAGACACGTATTAACACTCTCATTCTACAGGTGAGACTACTGAGAGTTAGAACGATTAAATGACTAGGACAAGAATAAATAGTAAATGGCAATAAGATATCACCAAGTCAACTTTTCAAACTTGGATACCCATAATCTTCCTATTGTGATTTGTTTCTGATATCCTCACATTGAAATATATTGAGCTCTGCATCACAAACACAAAAATGGAATGGAAAACGCTGGAAGACGATTTTGGTTCTGAACTAGAATATTGGAAGTATCTCTCAAAAACTAATATGGAATTTGTATCTAAAATAAGAGGTTGCATTCAAGTTAGCATCAGCTAGAGGCAGTGGTGACCAAACAACACAACTGAAGAAAACAAACCAAACAGATTAAACCTAATCAGAAAGAGAAATTAAGTCCTGGAGAATAGAACTATCTTGCCCTCTTCCTCCTCCCTCACCTCCTTCTCCTCTCTCCTCTCCTCCATCCCTTCCCCCTCCTCCCCCATCCTCTCTTTTTTAACACTAGAAGTGTCAGAACATAAGAGAACCAGAAGAGAATTACAGGCATGGTTCAGAAACCAAAAGGAAATTTTTAGATAGCAACCTTTCAATTAAGGAAAATATTTTAACTAACTTGTAGAAATAAAATATTTAAAATGGAATAATTTTGTGAACTAATATTTAGGAATAGTGATATTAAAAGTCTATTAGAATGAAACAAAATTTTACTAATGCATTCAAAAATCTTGAAAAGTTAACATTTTAACATACCTTAATATAAACTTCCACGTACTAAAATATATATATTTGTCCATTCGTGTGTTTTAGTATTTAAAAAATGATGTGCTTTAATAAATGATCAGTAACTATATTGCACCTGTAAATCACAACTTCAAATGGATAGTTAAAAGTTGTCTAGAGCTTGTACTTGGAACAGATCTTGCAATCTGAGCATGGCTGGTATAAAATATATCATAAAATACTGACACTTTTCCAACTTAAAAGGGTGCCAAATTTTCCTGGAGCAAATTGTACTTGTAAACACCAATCATTTTTACAACACTTTAAACTATCAAGTGCTGGCACTTGTGACCCAATTTGTTTAAGCGTTATTTTGGATCACATTGAATAAAAAGGGCATATTTTCAAAGACAACATTCTATTGCCAAATACAACCTACTCATGTTTATTTCTTCAGGTGAAAGTTTCAGGGTCAAATATTAAAAAGGCTATCACCTTTTTTTTCCTTTTTGAAACCTTACAAAACCTATTGTCATCACATTTTCAAAGTTTGGTTTAATCAAAAAAGAATTATACAGAACGAGAGAATGTTACTATTATATGCCTCTAATTAAACTGAGACAAAACTAGCATCACAAAATGCCATCATTTATTTTGTTGTTTTGCAAATGTTGTTGTCAGATTTAAAAGCTTGATGTGAATTTTTTTAATGTAGGACCAGAAAATTACAATTATTGGTATTTGATTAAATTGGCTAGTATTAGTTCTTTCCAAATTTCCTACTTTATGACATATTATCACCTCTACAAATATTATATACTGTGATATTTGTTTCATAATTTTACCCGATGCTTAAGAAAAAAAAAAAAAGAACTTTCCATCAAGATATGTACTTCTAAGATTGCTAGCTCTAGCTTATAACTTGAAAATTAAGGGTAATAATGAATTCTGATTAACATTCAAGACAGGAATTCCTAGGGAAAAAAAGACAGACTTTTAGAATATAATGCAAATATACTCTCTCCAAATCAATCTTTCCATAACTTTACTTCCTGAAGTGATATGCAAATTATATAAGTGCACACCTGTTTAGAAATGGATTAAAAAACAAACCCAAACAGACCCAATCTATCCACAGATAGTAAATTCATTGCATGTAGCTGCAAATAATCTATAGTCATACCTCACATGATACAGCATTTGGTTAGGAAGTGTAAAGTAACAAAGGGTATACACAAAAAAATCTCATCACTTTTTGTCAGTGAATACATTTATATATATATACATATGAAACATTTTTACACATTCTGAATGCTCAGTGCTTTTTGTAATTTTAAAAACATTTATAGAATAGCTTTTTCATTAAGACTTTTTTAACTTGTGAAAATCTTTCAAAACCTTTAATGACTTTATAATCCCAAAGTCAGGACACTTTGGTCATTAAGATAATCTAAAATGCCTCAACATATTATTTCATAGCATTTTCTTTTGTTTCCAGTACAAAGAAGAAAGCAAGACAATTTTATACCTATCACAGCACATAATTACATAGTAATTGATGTCCTATTTTTTTATTAACAATATGGAATAGATCACCTTTCTGAGTGAAATATTAATGATCCTTTGTTTTCTTTTTAACATTATTTTTTCATATAAAGTCAGTCCAGTGATAGGGAATATTTTCTTCCTCTTACAGTTTTTTTGTTTCCCCCAGCAATGTGCATACATACTATTCTAATAGCTTCCAATGGATCCACTTGAGTGACCAATGGAAAGGTTAAGTTAGGTAAAAGAAAGCATTGCAACTAATTAATATGTCAGAGGAGTATAGCCCTAGCCAAAAGAGTTAATGAAGCTTGCTAAGGACACATGTGGGCCTTTTGTAACGCAAGCCTGACTGTGCAGCCTAGTTAGGTTAAATTGTCTGTCAGTTACTGGCCAGTTGGCCACCACCTGGCTGCCTAGGCCAGTCTCTCCCCCATCCCCAATAGCCCTCTTCCCAGCTCTCAATGGCAAGCTGCTGCCACTAAACATCTAGAAGCCTCTGACAAGGTTTGGGCACACAATGGGCTCCTGACAAGTGAATGAAGGGCCAGGGTGACACTCTGAATGGGGAAGATTTTCCCCATTTAGACTCATAATGTTCACAACAACACCCATAAAAAAAAAATCCCATCCTTGGTGTCAGGCCATTAACATTTATAACAATATGCTAATAACCTTCTAGATTACTTTCAGTTTCCAAGGACATTTAAATACATGAATTGATGGCTTCAAAACCTAAAGGGGGTGGTGGGGGAGAAAAGAGGAAGGGGCAGTTGGTTAGGGAGGAGTAAGAAACAAAAAGCGAATGGAGAAATTGCAATCTATCTCACAGAAAACTGCTTTAAAATGCCTTCCACCCAAACAGAGGACTTCTGTCTATGGAAAGATTATAGTTCAGGCTCACACAGGCCTCCAGGGAAATGTAATCAATGATATGCACATCTCTATGAACCTGGCATTTAAACATGACTTGTGATCAGAAGGTAAATCCTGATTCAAACTATTTTTAAGTCAAGCCATGGATCTTTGGTTTTGTGGTTGTGTATTACCCTTCTTTCAATGGCCTCCTTTGGGAGCATTTCCAGAGTACTCCAGGTAGAGCCTTGAACATCTGCCCAAATAACAGATTTTTTTAAGTACTGTAAAATATCATATCACAGGAAATAATAATGACATTTTGGAAACAGGCCCTGCCTGAGGTTGTACCCTGAAGTGATTAAGAAATTAGTGGATAATCCTGAATAAATTATAAAGGATGTTTTCTTCCCCATTACTTTATGATTTGCCATTTTCTTAGAATAAAACAGACATGAGATGGAGTTTTAATATTATGTCCCACAATATTCACTCAACATAAGCCTCAAAATTAAGTATCAATTTATGTTATCGTAAGAAAAACACCTATCATATCCACCACCTGCTATACTGTCCATCAGAATCCATTGCTTCTACCTTAAAGAAAGACAGCAACTCTTTCTTTAGTGCTGATTAGTGATTTTCAATCAATTTGAAAAATTACTGCTCCCATAGATTTCAATATTGGGCTCTTGCCATGAAATTGAATCTGCCTGACTTCCAATAAGAAAAGGCATTTGAAAAATATGATGTGCTTATTTTAAATCCTGTCACGAGGGACTTAACAGAAGTAGGTAAGCCTCTCACATAACATTTTACTTTAATTTAGTGGGTAAAATTCTTCCTTTTTTATATAGTTTTGAAACAACTCTCACACATTTGGAGCATCAAAATCTGCATGTAATACAGAGGCTAATTTTTACCCATCTGCAAATACATGCCCATGAGGTGATGCTAAACAGAACCCCGTCTTGTAGTATTAAATCCGTTACAAATTGCGCTTTCCTATCCAGCTAAGCAGAAGTATCAGACTGTAATTCTTGAAACATGGCTATAAAAAATAAACATTTGCTTTTCATGCTCTAAACATCTTTTCTATTTTTAATGACTCCTTAGACAAGTAAATACTGAAATTAACTCCAGGTAATATTAACAAAAATAACAACAGCAACATGCATTCACTAGTATTTTGTAATATTCCAATTTAGGATTTAGTATTTCTATTTGGGCTTGGGATCCCACTGTCTACCCTCTTGCTCTATCTTTGTTAGAGAGAGTTGTCACAGGGGACACAGAAGAACACTGCAGAAGACACTAGTTCATCTGCCATTAGCTCCCTGGCCACACTTTATCCCCAAAGTGTGCATATTTGAAGGATCCGTGGATATCTCTACTGCCTGCTGTTCCATTTCTATCAGGACAGACAGCTAGAGCATGAGGGTGTCTTTGAAGGCTTAGATCAGTGGAATCCATATAATAAACTACTTATGAGGGAAAGGGAATAGAAGAAGCCAAGTATCCCCACATTTAAACAAGTAATTCTACTTCGGTGATTAAATCTTCCTTTTATGAGGAAAAATTTTAATATAATATTAGTTAATATTAATTTAAATGTTAATAATATTAATGTTGATATTAGCATTTATTGACTTCCAAATCACTCATTTGTCTCTTTCCATCACCACCAGCAACCTTATGAGATACTCTAATTAACAGAATCTTTCAGCAAAAGTAGACTTAATGCTACAGTTTCTGTCAGAAAATGTGACTCAGAAACCAAAGTTAAGGTT
Source organism: Phoca vitulina (assembly GCF_004348235.1). NCBI lineage: Eukaryota > Metazoa > Chordata > Mammalia > Carnivora > Phocidae > Phoca > Phoca vitulina. Next base: position 18,972,305 of record NW_022589711.1, on the reverse strand, counting down.
ATAAAGTGGCATTTACATCCCAGTAAAACTGAAGTTGTGTTACATTTGGGTTTTAAACCAAAGAATAAAATGGCAAGAGGAATAACTTGAGAGAAACCTCTCTTTTTATGGCCTTGTGATCCTGCAAAAACAGATTTTTTAAGTTCAGGGACAGAGAATTCTGACATAAATGCTATCTGATAATATACAGGAAGAACTGTATGGTCGTACATGCTTTTTTTCTCTTCATTTGGGATATGAGTTACATAAAAGAATTGTTTTACATATAACAACAAATGAGTAGATATAATTTATGTGCAGATTATTTGAGGTTGTAGTTTATTCTACATATATAAGGAAAGCTCATTTAAATAATTTTGTCATGGTTAAAAGTAATAAAGGACAATACAACTGAATCAGATGTAGCATTAAGGAAGCACGGCTAAGATGAAATGAAAATGAATATATGACATCTGTAAGAAAAAAATTACACTGAAAGTTTGGATGTCTTAAAAAATATTTTTAAAAGAGAGAAAATAACACATACAATTAGCAGAGTGATAAAATTCAACTAGTACATTTTTCAAAGGTTGTCTGAAAATTTCATCTTTTTATACTTTTAAATTACTTTATGTTTTTAGAAAAAGGAAGTCTAATTTTGCATTCAGATGACTTAAATGGGCTGAGGCTTTTTCACTAAAACAAAGATTGTCTGGCTGTTTGTCCAAACCTCCAGCCAAGAGGCAATTGTTGTCTCCAGACAGAGACAATTGTTGGTGTTTATTCTACTGAAAAATGTGAATATATTGTGTTTCTGAGTATTTGCTTAATTAAAAAAAAAAAGCTTTATGGACAATGAATTAAAAAGATAAACCCATGACACTCCCTTTCTTTAAATTTTCTACTAGTTTTATCTTCTAATGGTATGCCAGAATTACTCAACATTTTCTATTTCAACACATTTATATATTACAATCATTGAAATATATCACAATTACTGAAAATTGTTATATATTATTATATGTACAGATAAGGTTCCTTTACCCAGCAATAGGAATTTAGCATGTAGCTAAATATCCATTTTATTCTTACTTTCTAAAACAGATGTGTAGGAAGAAATTACCAAGTATTCTTACGCATTAATTAAAATCTCTGCACTTCAAAAAGCATTGCATTTAGTTCATTACCAGTATACTTTTTTTCCCTTAACTGCAGTTTTGATCTAATATACTAAACTCTGAAAAAGTTTCCATGAAATTAAAATTGAAAAGGTTTCTTAATTACTGCAAAATTACATTTAGTTTATGTTTACCATAGTTCTAAGTCTCAATATTAAGCATGCAAAAATTAGGTATAAATAAATTAGGAATTTAGAAGTTCTATAGCAACAAATGTTCTTTTTCATTTTGTTTTTTGTTTGTTTTTTAATCATAGTCTCTTTAATGGTTGAGGTCTTCACAGTATGATTTAAGAAACAACCTGTGAAAATCACACATGTGTGTGCACACGCACATGCACACACACACACACACACAACACACTTTTTACTTTGAGAGACCCAATAACAAAATACCACAGTTGCCAAAGTTATCTGCTTCCTATCAAGACCCATGTTTGGCACAAGAAGTATTCAATTCATTCATCATTGTCAATGCACTAGTACACTAATTATTTCAAATTGTTTCCTCAGCCAGAGGTCTAGGACAAATCAGGCAAGCCAAAAATAGCAGTTATGAATAATTATGCATAATTTACCTCAAGGCCTGGGCCAGTCTATCATTAAAACTTTTACTTGCCACACTGTGATCTCTGTTAATTGCAAACTTCAAAATTAGTTCAAGCTTGTCTTTTTATCCAGTGCCAACCTCAAACCCTCTTCCTAGTCACTTTCTGTTATTTTGAACACTTTGAATAAAACGTCATCAGAATTTAGTAAATTATATATATATTAAATGAAAGATGGAAATTAGTGGAGAAAGTATTGTTCCCACCTTTTGCAATGTTCAAATATGTTCACAAATGGTATAAAGATGAGGGCTTAGAAGTCAAAATACGGTAATGACCTAGGGTTGGGAATCCCGTCGTGTTTGAAAAGAGAAGAAAGGGCTTTAGTAATGTGCAAATATTTCTCTTCAGTGGTAAGTTAGTCCTCAGACAATCACTAAACTTTCTTAAGAAAGGGAATCTTGACATTCTGCTGTTCATTTGAAAGTTCCCAGTATACTCTGACTTTGACTTTTATTTAAGACAAAAACTGAGACACCCGAGTCTGTTAACACCGATACCAGGATTTCTAACAATTCCTTTCAATTATGCAGTAAGTATAACACACAACTGAAGATGATGCATTTTAATTTCTATTTATTCTTTGTAATGTGACTTCTCCCACATAGGCAGAATGTTACAGACACACTTCATTATTCCTCCACATTTCTCCCCGTTTCCCTAGCCATGTTGCATTTTGTAGTTACACCTTATCTTCCTATTGAAGGAAAACATTAATTAAAGAAAAAATAAATGTGGTATTTTAAATAATCTGCCCTTCATTTTTCCAATTTTACTTCAATTTTAACCCCCAGTCCCTTGATTTTAGGCCATGAAGAGATATATCACTTAGCTGTCATCCTCCTGAATTATTTTCTTTGTGTAAAATAAAGGATGCTCCATTTCATCTCAGACACATTTTGACGAGAAACGGGCCAATTTGCAGGAATGTTTTTCCTGGCTATGACCTGTCAGATAAATGCCCACTCCACCCCTTTTTAATAATACATTATACTTGCTGGGTTTCTGTGCTTGTGTTTTTGTGCTGTTTGTTAACTGATGTTCTCAGAGAATCATCCATCCAAGACACCTCTTCAATGTTGCAAGGTCAATTCACTCAAAGTATGAGTGCTATCTGGGGCCTCCCAAAACCACATTCCAAAATACTTTGAGAGTCTGAAATTTCTTCTAAAACGGTTCTTTGGAAAACTGATTGTAAGTAGACGGTTCCAAGAAGCATAAGAAAAAAGGAGAGAAAATCTGAGGAAACTAGTGAATTTGGAGAAGAAAAGGAAAAGCCTAGAGACAGAAGCTAACAGATTTGTCTTGAACATTCCAAAGAAGTCTGCCACTTTTATTGTTGGCGGTGTTTTTAGTCTTTCTGTGCTAAAGAGAACCTTGTAATATGGCTGTTAATATGATACAGGAGTGAAAATCAGAAAACAGCTGTTATCATACCTTAGATTTGTGTCACCTCCAAAGTTACAGACAGCCAATACCTGCCTGGCCCCCCAGTGTGCCTCAAGTTACTTCAAGGAAAAATGGATTCAGTGAGTGCTTATGTTGAAAAGAGATTACATGAGCTGGGTATATTTTGTTCTTCCTCACAGAAATCTTACAATTTAGTGAACAATAAAAAAAAAACTGAACAATAAATAAATAAATGAGGGAGAAGATAGGGAAGAAATAGAAGATACACAGGGATGGTTGTTAAGCCTGGACTAGACAGTGGGTCGGGGAAGGGTGGGGGGCGCCTGATCTTTAAGCTGAGAACTAGACCCACAGAATGATAACACAGATGTCTTATGGTGGCAAAGTGCTCGGGATTCAGTCTGATCACTGAGGTTCAAATTCTGCCACTTACTTGCTGTTCATTAGACTTTTAGCAAGTTACTTTCTCTGGCCTCCGTTTTGTCATCTGTAAAATGAAGATGACAGCACCTAAAACCATAGGGTGAACGGCGCATAAAGAACCAGCGGAAAGTGTTCTGGGAAAATGAAAACACAGGAATGTGAGCACTAGCAGGAGGCAGGCATTTGGTGCTCCTGAGAAACTGAAAACTGGCCAGGGTGACCACAGCACAACGTGGCAGAGATGAGGTTTGAGAGCAATAGGAGACTTATTATCCAAGACCTAGTCAGCCTTGGAAAGGAGTCTGGATTTTGCTCATTGTGCAAAAGCTGATGTTTGCTCTTCCCTCAGAAGACGTGTATGTAAGTGTTCAAGATGACGGCAGATAGAAAGGGATGATGTGAAATGGGGCCTTCTTTTTTCGCTTCTAAAAGTAATAACATTAAAAATTAAACACAGGATTAACATAAGATTTGCATTTTAAATACATCACTTTGGCTGCTATAGGAAGGTTTTAAAGGGGAAGGCAACAGGAAGAGTGGTGACATTTTTATTACTTGCGTGAGAACAGTTAAGAGATGGTGGTCTGGACTGTGGTGGCAGCACTGGGGATGGAAAGAATTTGACCAATGTGGAATGTGTTTGCATTACACTGCATTTATTAAAAATAATTTCTATTAAAAATGTTATTTCCGTGGAGAAGCTTTTATATGCCGATAATACACATCAGGTGGGTTGTATAGGATGATGTTTCATTTTAATTCTGAAGATCAGTTTTAGCTAAGGCATTGGCAAATTGTCTTATTTTTAAATGAAGTTTCTTTGTTTTCTTCTCCAGCTTTCCCAGTTTTTAAATTGTTGCTAGAAAGGACACTAGGCTGGCTTTTCCCATGGATCCCAGTGGGATTGTTTAGAATGTTGAGTCAGAATCACTTATAGAATGTCTCCTGTACTAATCTGTTTTGTGTTACTAATCCTTCATTGATTAGAAATAGAAGTGACAGAAAAACTGTAAGGAGCCCCTGCAATCTTTAAAAGCCAAGTTTCTAAAGTATATGAGAATTCCAAGCCAACATCGTTGCACTCAAAGACATTTTAAGTAGTACTGCTGATGGTTTCTGTGTAATTGTGTAAATTAAATTTCATTTATGTACCTTGATTATCATCAGTTTACTCCTTCTATTAAATATGTCCATAGTCCCTGAGATATACAACATGGCCATTCTGCTAGGTGTTCTGAGGCATTTGCATACTAGCATACAGTCTATTGGCATAATTTGATGCTCTCTGGAAGCAAATGGGAAGAAAAGCATATGCTTTCATTGAATAATCTGGAGATCATTTCCATTGCCTACTTAATGTTTTTGTTTTTGTTTTTGTTTTCCATGAAAGGAAAGGATTACAAAGGCATCTATAATTTTGCGTTAGGAAAATTCTGGTATGTCAGAAGAAGTCAAGAAAAACTAAAGGGATTGACACTCAAGAGAAAATATGGGAAGAAGCAGATCTAATGAGCAGAAGAAGCTATGGATGTCAAGAATCAGGAGGGGTCAGGTGTAGGAATGAGTTCTGGAAAATGTCTCCCAACACAGTTTTCCTAGTCGATTCAAGCAATGACATACACTATACAATAGTTCCTCAACTATTCTTTGGGGGAAGGAGGGGTTCGGGCAGAACTGGATTTTGTCTAGGCTGTCTGGCAAGTCCATGTATCTCTAGATCAATTATTTTTCTGTGCCCCTTTCTGTCTGAAATGCCACCTCTGAACAATTCAGTATTATTACTGGATTAATTTGAGTTGTTTTTATTCCCCTGATACTATTTGATACCACTTTCCATCCTGGTTTGGTGTTTTTAACTACTTTCCATCCAAAACTATGTACAGCCAAATGCTAAAAGATCCCCTTCTTTAATCTGCCCCTAATTCACCTGGATGAATCTACCAGACTCCCATATTGACCTCAAATAGGGATCCTTTATTTTAGAATATTTTTTTGGTATGTGTCTCTCTCTCCTCCCCAATCCATCAATATTGGAAGAATTCTTGTCCTCTCCATTGATTCTGATCTGTCCAGGAGTGATTGTTATGTTTTTCTATGTCACTCAGCTGTAGCAGAGACAAGCAGGCCATGCTAGAAACCAAGAAACCTGAGGGTCTCCCAACTCTGAGGAATGGAGTTCAGGTACCTACAACTAATACCTGTTTAGTGTATTTAGAGTGTCTCATCCCTATCTTTCCATAGAAGTATACATTAGGGAGTAAAGACATTCACGAAAATCCTACATTTCATTTTTATGTCGTAAAAACATAACACATATTTGGCATTATAAAACATGAGTAAAATAGAATAGAGTAGAATAGAATAGAATAGAATAGAATAGAATAGAAATAAGGTTAGCTTAGTAAGTCAGTAGTCATATAAATGAAATTTTCTGAGAAAGCTTCCTTATTCTATCCCTTCATCTCTCCCCCCCCAAAAATTAAAATTTATACTTGAAACAGAAAGTTAATCAAGGTATTATAATCCTTTAAAGATGCAAGTCATCATTATTGAAACCTCACTATGCACTAGGTACTGAACTAAACTTTATATATAAAATATAACATTTAATTTATACAGTAATGTCATGAAATAAGCATCAGCATTCTCCCATTACAGATGGAGAAACTGAAGCTTATGGTGAATAAAAGGCAGAGGCAAGAGTTAAGTTTAGGTCAGCCTGATTTCAAAGCTATAACCACTCTAATTTGGTTCATTTATTGTTCTCATGATAAAATTAAACATCATTGGTAAACCTAAGCTTTAATTATTTATAACTTAGTGGGAATAAACTTAGTGATCATGCTGATACATGGGCTGACAGTGCAACTCACCGTCCAGGCACCTTTTCATTGAAGGACGTGGTGTCCTGGCTGCTGGGTTGCTGAGGACCCTGTCAGCAGGCAGCCTGCAGCTTTTGACGCCTTCAAAGGTGGCCTCTGCTGCAGAGGGCAGCCATGCCAGGGCTCATGTCCTTCCCTGGGTGGTGCACCCAGTAACTGATCATGTGGGGATGAAGAGGCCTGGACATCTCCCCCCAATTCAAGATAATTCTAAAAGACCATCTCCGGTCCTGCACTCCAGGGGGTAGTCCATGAACCTATGGGCTTGTATCACAGCTCCCCTTCTCCTCTGCCCACTCCTGCTTCCTCTTGTCCCTTCCATACATATGGACCTCCAGGCACTTCTTAAATATCCAGCACACTAAACTTCTCACAGTCAGCTTGCGAGGAAAGCCAACTCCCAGTGGTGGAGAAAGAGGGAGAGGCTGGGCATGTGGTTTCAGGGCAAGAGGAGTAAGGGGAACAATCTTGAAGAAAGCAACACTGCACAAAATGAGCAGAAATCAAACCATACACACACACACACACACACACACACACACACAAAACCACCGCCCCAGTTCACTGTGTTTGGGCCTGCATAAAATTAACATTACTGCTCCCAGTAGCTAAAAATATGTTATTTATACATTATTTATTAATTCAGTAGTTAATTCTTTCTGATCTAATCTCCTGTATATGGCATGTTCATTTATTTACTCCTGCTTTTCCCATTTCTATGATGCATGACTCCTTGGATACCACATTTCCTAGAATGCTTAGAACAGTCTCACTTTATACCTGTTGTCCCCCATTTTAATTATAAGTAGTGCCACCTTTGAGTCTCAAGCATCCCCATAGGGATGATAATTATGTGTCCATCCAACTCATTCTCAAAACTTGTGTAAATCTATTTGTTGTGATTTTAAGTAAATTATGTCACTGAATAAGGAGGGTAATTAAGCATGACAGGTTTAAAAATTTTTTTTTAAATTATGATTAATTGAAGATTTACCAAAGCTCCATAAGCTTGAGATAAGTTTTTATTGGCAAAGGAGTGAGGAAGCCAATGCTTTCATGGATAGTTAGCCAGAGAGTAAACTGCTACAACCTCTACTGAGGGCAATTTGACAATGTCTATAAAAATTTTAAATGCACATAAAGTCTGGCCTGGCAATTTCTATTCTAGGCATTTAACAAATATATATTTAGTCAATTGTGAAATGATATCTGTTTCAGGCTATTCTTTAGAGCCACTGTTTGTGTTAGAGGAAAAAAAAAAAAGCAAATGCCCATCAGTAAGGAACTAATTAAATAAATCATGGTACATCCATACTCTGTAAACCCATGCAAATATAAAAATAAATAAAAAGATGTTCTTGATGGGAAAGACCTCCAAAACACACTGTTAAGTCTCAAAAAAAGTAAGCTAGAAAACAACATGATTGAATACTTCCATTTATATAAAAAGGGAGATTATATTTAAATTTACACCATTACACAATTCTTACAAATAAATACATAACTAAAAACATCAATAGCCTCTGGAACAGAGAAAAGGTGACCTACTAGCAGAGTGGAGTGAACCATATGAATGTATTACCTATTCAAAACTCCTTTTTACTCTATGTTTCTGATATATCATTGTTCTTTCTCCAAAGTACAGTCTGAGGAGATCAAACCAATTTCCATGGTGACACTAAGGTGGCATTTGCCTTTTCTCTCTAATTGTCTCACTAGTGTTCAGTGGAGTTTTCCAGAAGCTCTATGATGTGTGATGACATCATAGCTTTAATGTTAACATCTACTAAGCTTATTGTTATTTTTTAGATGAATTAGTAACTTATTTAAACTCTCAGTTTAATTCCTATTAGATTAATTATTGTGGATATAACCCATATAAACAAAACCTCAATAATTTTTAAGGGTATAAAGGGGTCCTGAGACCAAAAAGTGGGAGAACCACTATGACATAGGAAGTTAAGAAAGAAAGATGTTTGCAGTGTAGAAACATTTGAGGTTGTGAGATGGAAGCAGTTGGTAAAGTGAGGAGAGCACAGAAAATAAAACCTTTCCCCATGGGTTTGTTATAAAGAGCCTGTAAAACACTCACCAAAAAGATACACCAAGTTTTAACAACCCCAAAGAAAGCTTATACTACAACATCAATTAGGGATGGGAATAAACAGGATACGAGTTTGGCTGTACAACATGATCCTGGCTATGTTGAAAGAAGTGTATAGAAAAAAGAAAAGAACAAAATATACCCAAATCCAAATGTTGGTTTTCTCTGAGTATTGGTATACAAAGCTGTTTGTTATTTACCTACTTTGTTTGTTATTTACCTATGAACACTCATTTACAATTAGTTCCCTATAAATATTGATTCATTTTATAATCTTAAAACTTTTCATAGGCCTTCACATGAAGTCTTACTTTATTCTCCTAACAAACTAGCAGAGAAAGAACCTGAATACGGCCATCATTTTATGTAAGAAACTGATACTAACAAGATACCCCATACTGCATTTTTTTTTATTTTTCCATACCGCTTATCAAACATTAACATATTATACAATTGACTTATTTATTATGTATCTTGTCTGTCTTCCCTTGAAGGAATGTAACATCCATTAAGATTGTTCCACAATATTATCAACTTCTATCATATTATATATTATACTCATTTAGTGTATTTGCAAACTGCCTTCACCTGATAGGATGAAAGAAAACTGATTGCCAACATTTTTTTTTATTCAAACTCTCGGAGTATATATGATTTGAGGATAAAGTTCTTAAGGTGTTACTTTATTTTTTTTTATTTTTTTTTAAGATGGAATCTGTTCTGCTTTATTTTATTTTATTTTTTTAGCACCTTAGTGGTGATTTTTTTTTTTAAATTTTATTATGTTATGTTCGGGTTAGGTGTTACTTTAATTGCAATATTTATTTATATATACCCAAATCTAGCATAACTTTTCTATCTTTGGAGAAACCCTCCCACACCTCAGAAAAAAGGAAAGAAGGGAAGAAAGGCGGAGAAAGAATGAGGGAGGAGGAGAGAGACAGACAGAGAGACAGAGAGCAGAAAAGAAAGAAAAATATCCCAAACCTATATAAAGTCTAGTAAGTGTTTGGTTTCTTAACAAATTATGCTTACATTCCAACATCAAATTTCACAAATCACTGTATGAAACGAGTGTTTTATTACACTGATACTTGGGTTTACCCTAAGATAACAATTAAAACTATAAAAATAATGAAAGCACTAGTATTAGGGACATACAGATATTCATCCACTCCAGATTCCCAGAAGCTGAGCTACTTTCCTACACTGGGATACACAACCATCAAATGCTGCCCACTTCTTTTCTGTGGCTCCAATTGGCACTTGGTGCTTGGCTCATCCAATATTCCTGGCTAGGACTATGAGATGAGAGTAAGAGACAGTGGAAGATTTATTCTCGTGGCAGTGGCCTCAACAATGCACCCAGGTTCCTTCGGCATTGCTGTCAGTTGGTACCAGCCAGGGCCTAAATAAAGATGGTGACTACAGAAACCCCACCACTGGATTTTGCTGCTGTCTGCTCACTGGACCTTCCCCAATTTGGATCCTCACTGGACCCTCCCCCACTTGAATCCTGTTGCTTTGGAACTGGGTTGTCAGGTCCTGTAGATGTTCCTTTCATTAAGTTTCTTTTCTGACTAAATCAGCCTGAATGAGCTTCTGGTGCTTATAACTAAGAACTCTGATTCATAAAATGAGTATCTAATTTGGTATAAAGATTCTAGCATGGTATAAACGGATCAGGACTATAGAAATGACATTAAAAGTAAACCTTAGTATTTCAGAATGTATAGTAGGTGTTTGATAAATATTGACTTAATGAATCAGTGAAATCTCATTAGAAACATTTGATCAATATGCTAGCCTATTAGTACAAAATGAACTAATAAGAAGTCATTAAATAAATAATGCATATACTCTTAAAAAGATATGAGCAAAGTTATTTATAATATATTGTCCTTGCCCTACAATAATGTATTATTTAGGCAAATAACAAGAAAAAAAAGTCATTTCCTTTCTTCTCACCGCATTCTATGTTTAGGAGATTTTTAAAATTTATGTAAGGAAATCAAGGAAAAGTGCATTTATATTTTTCCTGTGCAATGGCCTACAATATGTTCATTCTTTTCAGATAGAACTGATTTTAAATTTGAAAAGTAGTTCGATCCAGTCCTCTTTTGGCACTATTTACTAAACAGTGCTCCTTGGGACATTGGTATCCTTTGTAATATTAAGCTATTGCTAAGAAGAAAAGCCCATTGTAAAATATGTTTGAGAAACAATGGGTTTATAAAAAAGCAATTGTATCTCTTTAAAACAGGACTTCTCAAAATCTTTAAAATATTAATGTTTTGTTATGAATCTTGAAGGAGACATGATAAGTAGCATTCTGTAAACTTATTTTACCTTATTTAAAATTTTAACCTTAATGTTTTTTGGAGTAATACATGGTCTTCTAATGGACAAGCCTAGGAATTCTTGAGCAAATAATGAAGCCAACCAATAAATTGCATGGTTTTTTTAAAATCTCCTTTTAATAGAGAGTAAAAATTAAACCCCCACCAACTTATAATTGTACCCTAATGGAGAACTAAGAGACAAGTTCTTATAATGAGAAACCATATACCCTCTACCATTAGCATTCAGGGTAATGCTCACTGGAGTGGTAACACCGATAGTGACATATCCATTTTTTGGAAAAACGGTTTAGAATGTTCTGGAGTCAAGCTGCTTAGGTTTAAACCCTGTCTCCACCATTTACTAGTTGTATGACCCTGAATGATTTACCTACCTTCATTGTACTTTAGTTTTCTCATCTATAAAATGATAATAGTATGTGTCTCATAGGGTTACCATGTGGATTAAATAAATTAATATTATGAATTGTGTAAGACTGTTGAATCACAGACCTGTACCTCTGAAACAAATAATACATTATATGTTAAAAAAAAAAAGAAGAAGACAGTAGGAAGGGAAAAATGAAGGGGAGGAAATCAGAGGGGGAGACGAACCATGAGAGACTATGGACTGAGAAACAAACTGAGGGTTCTAGAGGGGAGGGGGGTGTGGGGATGGGTTAGCCTGGTGATGGGTATTAAAGAGGGCACGTTCTGCATGGAGCACTGGGTGTTATGCACAAACAATGAATCATGGAACACTACATCTAAAACTAATGATGTAATGTATGGATTAACATAACAATAAAAAAATAAAAAAAAACTAATGGTGTAATGTATGGTGATTAACATAACATAATAAAATAAAATTAAAAAAAAAAAAAGCATTGGTATATACTGAACCATAGAGTGTGTGGTTCACCACCATGAGGCTTTTATTATCACTTTCTCAGGATTTTCTCTGTCAACCCCAGTTAAAATTTCAACCTTACCCATGGACTCTCCCTATTTCCCTGTTCTGCTTTAATCTTAATTTTAATGTTTCTCCATAGCATATGTTGCCATCTAAACACCACATACATAATAGGTTGTTTATTGTCTGTCTTCCCCACTTTCCCGGACCAATTCTGTTTACCCCTGTATCTCCAGAGATATGTAGAGACAACTTTCTGGTATTAGTCACCTGTAGGATAATTGTGAAATTAATACATGCACATCATCATTCTTCAGAGGGTTTCATCTCTGCCTTTAGGTCCCCATGGCCTGGTCTTTATCCCCCTAGCATTACCCTTTTACAACATCCATCTGCCTGCAGCAGTATGGTTATTCAGATAACCAGGAACTTCTGCACATATTCCAGAACCCAAAGGAAATCAGGAAAAAAACACCTAAAAGAAATGTGATATTCTATGCAACTTGTTCCTCTTCCTTTTCCATAAACTTTGCAAGAGATCTGGTTTTGTGAAAGAACGCCATAGGAATGTGCTGCAGGTGTTACGGATAACAGCTGAAGTAGGAGAAAGTGTGCGGTAATAAAGGTCAAATAGAACTTGTTTTAATTTATCAGACTTCGAAGATTATTTGAAAGCTGCATTAAGGAATAACTGGAAATTGTTTTTAACAAAAGCATCTTCTTTAATCTTAATTTTTCTCAAGTAAAACTCAGGAATAAGTGATCCGATCAGAAAAGGCTGAAATTCGGTTATCCACAAGCAGGACACTGGATCACAGCACCTCAGTGTCCTGGCTTCTATCCCAGGAGAAACCTTCACTTCATCACATTTTCAATCTTATGTATCTGTAAACCAGAACTGTCCACGAAAGTTTATTCTATTCCTTCAGCTTTTGCACTCTACACATTAGGAGTCAGACACCTTGTTTCAGCCACACTATCCGGCTTCATTTGTGCACTGATGCTGTGTCAATTTTGAAACCTGTCCAGGCAACAAGAGGTGTCCTGTTTTCTGTCCTAGGCCATCTGGCTGCCCTTAGTTACAATTTGTTCAGGGAAAAAAAATGTGTAGTGGACATAAATGAATATAAAGAGAAACAGGAATGTGATGTTATCAAAAGTAATCAGAAAAATGTATATATTTAGCACTTTCATAATCTACTTATTTTTTTAATAAAATGTTGCTGCTCTGTCTGGTATTATAATATTGTTTTAGCTTTTGAATGCTAACTTGCTTTGATAATTTGCCAACTAAGTTCATTCTTATTTTTGCCTAAGCAGCAAAAATTTTCATTAAGAATAGTGGAAGAAAATAGCACGTTAGAAAACCAGACCTTGAAGTTTACCTCACAGTGGAATAAAAAAAACCAAAAATAATGGATTATCTTTTCTGCCAGTGTCCAGCCATCTGAAGCTGGCACTTTGGCCTAATTTTGCCAAAAGCACACCAAATCACTCTTCCACACACACACAGAATAAGAGGAAAATCCCTAACTACATCCCAAACAACTTGCTTTAAAAATAAACTTCATTTATTGAAGATCAGCTAAAAATAAGAGTGCTTGACCCTTATTTTGTAACATGTTTTCAACTTTTTTTTTTCATTTTCACCTACTTTCTTCTTGTTTAGTACAAGGAAGTCCTTGATTTTTCTAACATCCAAATAAACCTGATGTGAGGAACACCCAGATACAAAGAAGCGCTTTTATAAAAAACAAAAGTCACATGAAAGCAGTTAAGACAAGTTTGGACACAATTTTTCTACCCCAAAAAGTCTACTAGTTTTGTCCTCATCCTACTGTCCAAGTCATTAGTCTTGTCCTGATAAGATATTTGGTATGCGTGTTTTTGTTTGTTCACTCATAAAATACTCTGGGACTTGCAGATAAACTGTATCTTCTTCTCAACAGCCTCCAGTCAATATATCCCTCCAAGTGACCAAGCTGACTAGTTTAACAATCACCACACTGTTCATCCCATAAAGATTGTTATTTCTTTTCCTTTAGATACTTAGAATCTGTTTCTTGTAAAGTTGAAAGGAGGTTGTTTTCTCATGTTGAAAGGAACTGACTGCTGTAATTACTCCTGCCACTGCAGCAAGACTTGCTTCCCAACATTCAACTACATACTGTAGAAAGCATGAATCTGTTCAATGTTTTCAAAGATGAGAAAGGGTAATTTCAGAAAAGAAAAATCACTAACGCCATATTTTCACTCTCTCAAGAAAATGCAAGCCTCAACAAGATTTTTTTAAATTAAACTTGTTAATATATAATTGTAAACTGTGACTATTTTGCTGTACTTTTTTTTTTCTTTTACAAATTATATCTGTGAAGTCTAGCATTATGAAAACGTATTGATCCTTTTTCTTTTCAGAATTTCTAGTAACAGTGCAAAAGCCACTCTTAAAATCAAAATGGACTGCTATCATAGGTGATCTAATCTGAAATCTTATTTAAAATTTTGGTTTACCCTCTCATCTGTCGTAGCATCCTTCTGGTTAGTATCATGCTCAAAATTAATGCATTGTTGGAAAGATTAAATGAAGTAATATATATAATACATGCTGTCAGTGCCCCACACAGTGTAAGCACTCACTAACTGTGATCTGGTAATCTTACTAACATAACTAGAAAAAGCTAATTTATATGTTTCCTGAACTTTGAGAAATTTGTTTTAAATGACAGATTGGATGAGACCACAGCTAAAATTTAATAAAGAGTTTCTAAACTATTAAAGTTGAAGAATATGTAAGATAATTATTGATGTTTTAGAATATTGCTCATTATTTACCAATTCTATATATATTTCTGTGCCTATTTGCTCCAAAACTCCTCCAACCTGAGAATCATGCCATATATTCATCTTTTCATATTTAATGTACCATACTATCAGACACATTCACGGTAAGTGTTTAATAGATGTTGCTTTGAATAGACTTAGATTCAAGAATTAGATTAAATAATTCTTTAATGAAATTTTATCTTTAGAAAACAAAAATCTTCCAAACCTTTTAACACAATGATCTCTCTATCCATTAATTCCCTTTTCTACATTCTTATAGATGAAAGAACCAAAATGTAATGATTAAAATTATATGTAGCTTTCTGGGTAAGAGTATTAATAAAAAAGCAGATAAAACTGTTATTTGTGAAGGATTTTAGGTAAAGGCTGGTCTTTTAGTTCAATAAAGAGAAGCTGCAAATATAATAAAATTATTCTCTAGTTATCTAGGATTTAAAGCTTATATAGCAACTCTTGTCAATGGATTGTAGATAAACATATTTATAACATTTTACAATTATGATTGCTTCACTTTAACAATAATTTTATAAATGCTCTTAGACACTTTAGTGTGGCTTAAAGAAGTTGGCCTACTGAGTGTGTCATTTATCTTTGGATGAAACATACAGAACTGCCTAATGTCTCAAATAAAATATTGATTTTTTTAAAGCTCCATTCTTTTTAAACCATCGTCTATTTTATTCTGAAAACTTTGTATTACATTCTTCAGTTGTTTACCAATCGACCAATTACAGACAGTTGTTTACTAAATGGCCACCAAATGATTGACTTTTTTTTTTTTTTACAGGATTTATAAAATTAACCCTGGCTTGATCAAAGGATTGAAAATACTTTTCATTATAGTCATCCATTATACAAAGCAATTTCAGAAACTAGGGCCCAAACCAGTATTTTTAAGATGATGATTCTCTGTACTCCATTAACACATCTTTGTTAGCATCATATAAGCACACATAGGCCATTGATACTAATAGCATTTTCTGAATAATTTGTAGGAGGAAGATACTATTTTCTACATTTATTAATTTATTGAAGCATTCAACAAATATTTGTTGAGTGCTCACCTTGTGTCAGGTCTTGTCCAGGTGCTGGGAATAAACTGAAAAACAAAAGGGCCCCAAAATGCCTGCCCTACCTTTCTAAAGGGAAGGAGATATAATAATAATAATAATAATAATAATTATTATTATTATTATTATTATTATCTTATAGAGAATGTTAGAAGGTGATAAATGTTATGGAGACGATAAAAGTAGAAAGTGCCCCACAGAATTTTTGGGGAGGGAAGAAATGAAATTTATAATAGAGTGATCAAGGCAGGCTTACTGAGAGGTTGGCATTTGAAGGGAGAAAAAATGAAGGATAAGAGAGGGGGAACCTCAGCGGATGGGTTACATTTGCAGGTAGAGAGAAGAGTAAATGCTGACACTCAGAGATGAAACCACACCTGACTTGTTCAAGGTCACTACAGAGGCCAGCCAGGATGGAGCGGCATGAAGAAGGGGAGAAGATAAGACCATCGATAACACTGGAGGGAAATCATCTGGACTTGCAGACAATTATGAGGGCTTTGGCTTTCTGAGTGGGTCGGAAAACCACTGCAGGGTTGGGGGTAACCAGAGACATTTTAACGGGATCACTCTATGTCAAAAATTGACCATAAACTGTAATGGGACAAAGGCAGAAATAGGAAGCCCAACTTTTATAATAATCCAATCAAAAAAAAAAAGATGGTGGTGTTCTGGCTAGGGTGGTAGCAGCAAAGGTGGTAAGAATGATTATATTCTTGATATAGTTTGAAGGGAGAACCAACAAAATTTACCACCACAGCAAGTGAAATGCAAAAAAAAAAAAAAAAAAAAAAGTCAGAGTTGACTCAAAGTGTTTGGCCTGATCACCTGGAAGGAGAAAGTGGCCATGGACTGACATGAGGAAGACCGTAGGAGAAGTACGTTTTGTGGGTCAGAAAGGGAGAGAAAGAGAAAATCAGTTTTTAATAAGCTTGATTTGAGATGAAAATGTTAAGGAGAAAACTGAATACATGAATCTGCATTTTGGAGAAGTCTGGAAATGAAAAGGCAACAGCAAAGTCAAAGGAGCCACTGATGTGAAAAAAAAAAAAAGTCAAGAGAACAGGTATCTCATGAGGCCAATGAAATGAATATGCAACATTCCCGTCTTCTCTCGGACTTACACACACTCTTCAAGGCAAAGCTGAACTTGTAGCTCTGAGTGCCTCTTTCCCTAAGCACCCCAGTTCATTACAGAGCTCTTCAGTTTCTAAACATCTATGGCTTTTATTACAGACATAGGCTAGTGAGTAATCAACGTACAGCACGGTGCTTTTGATGGCTGTGCTTATTTAAATATACTTTATCTTAATCATCTATACTTAGTTTTCTCCATTCAGCTACTGTAATTTACAAATATACACATTATTTATAAAAAATAGATAATAAGATAGATAATTTTACAGATAATTATTAAAAACTTAACTTTGAGAGACTTGTCCTAAACTTACCCAGCAAATTGGTATCAAAAATGTTGGAATTTATTTCCTAGCTCATAATGAATCCTTTCAAACTGCTGTCAACATATATAGGCTTATGTTCTCTCTTTCATTTGAATACACAAACAATCGCTTTGTGATTTTTCACATCCATTTTTGTATTAAATATATTCCTATAATCATCAAAATAGTTTTCATTTTGTACTATATTGCATTTTGATTCTGCAAAAAATTTTGAATGGATAGGAAATGTAAGGATGCTCTTTTAGAAAATTAAAATTAAGTTTCTGAAGGTTGAAATGATAAATGAAAAAAATAATGCTGTGAATTCCAGTATTTTTTTTATATGTAACAGTATGTATTACATTAGTCCTCCCTAAAATGTTTAACAGTATGAACACTTTAGGTCCTGAGAATTATTCATAAAAACAGATGAGTAAAATCACCTAGACATCTTGAATGGTTCTGACCCTAAGTTAAAACTTCCATATGTGAAAGGAGGCTGGGGGTGGAGGAGAAAGATCTGTGCAGTTTCTGAGAGCCTTTAATCATGAGAAACAGCATGAGGAGGTTGTTTTAGGTTTACTAGAAGTAGACAACTAGAGTATTTTGTTAATTCTAATGTGTAGGTGACTTACATATGTTGTGTTGCCTCTGATTATTCACTGATAGGATTTGGGATTGTAATGAGATAAACAAAGAACACATGCGTACAAATTAATATGGACACCATAATGATGATGGCAACTCTTGTGCTCCAGAGAAAAATGAATTAAAATACCCAGGACTATATGTGAAAATGTAAACAAATCCACTTTATAAGCTCAAGGTGGGATAGAAGTCTTTATTCAATGAAAAATTCCTTTTAAGCCACATTTCATTTTTAATATTTATCACATAGGATAGCTATGATTTTAAAAACAAAAATAGAACTTTCAGCCTCTTACTATTTTTAAGAGTAAATGTGGATAAACCACTGCAAACAGAATTACAAACAGCATTTGTAAAAATATTGTTCCCCGTTGGGCTTCAGGATGTATCAGACGATAAAATGGATTTGCAAATTTCATGAATATTTAATTTCTATATTTTCTTTAACTTCTATTATTTATAGTATCATGTTTATAGACAAAATGCAGACTGTGTATATTTATACACATCCTCATACCAGACTTAGGTTTTACTAAAATAAAATACAATTTTTATATTAGTTGGGGATTATATTCTACTGGTAGTGACAGAACCCAGAAAATCTTCACTAATATACAAGGTCTAATTTTTTCATATGAAGAGCTGCTATGGCAGCTCCCTGAAATCATCAGTGAGCTAGCTCCTCCTAGCTCCTCACTACATTGCCCCCAGGATGCGGCTCTCATCCCAATGTCACAAGATGCATGTTTAGTGCCAGTCATCACCCAAGTGCTTATATCACATGGGTCCACACTTTGTCATATAGACACACTTTGATTTGATAGAAGCTGGAAATGGATTCCTTCAGCAGGACACAATGTCAGTCTGAATAAAATAGGGATTCTTATCATTAGCAGAAAGGACTGGATAGATTTCAGAGTAGACAATTAGATGCAGCTGACTTTCAGTGGCACAGAATCCAGCCAAGATGACTAGATCTATCCCTCTGCTGTTTTTATGAATCATCAATTGCCCCATTCCTCTTATGGTACTTAATTTATTCATAATATTTCCTTCATTAACAAAATTAAAACATTGAGCATGTCTTCTGCAACAGGATTTACTCCTTAGTGTAATACAGGAAAAGGTGGTAGAACTAGTACAAATTTATGAACAGCAACTCTCAGACTAAAAATGTCAAACTTATGGCTTCCAACAGATACGTGCATATTAATCTGTCACTCTGATTGTTTTATATGTGGTAAGTAATTAATCATATAAAAAAGCTTAGTGCATATTAACTTTAAGTTGGTATCTAGTAAACACTTCAGTCACATAGACTATTAATCTGTTGTCAATATTTTGAAGCTTTCTCAAAGGTGTGTATTTGTATTTAGGGAAGGTACATGAATTCTCAAAATGTGGAAATGACCACTGGTCATAAAATGAATGAAGCCATCTATTACCTACACTATAAGGCTTCTAAAATGAGATACAAAGACCCCCGCTATTGATATTTGTTTTAGCCTTTTTAAATTTCTCCTTTTTCCAGTATTTAATGTACATTATCTATCTATACATATAAAATATAAATAAGTTACATATATACTAGAAATTTGGTCAATTTTTACTGTCAAAATTTCTTGAAGACCAGTGATGATTTCTCATCTTGATCAAAATTCAAGGCATTTGTTCAACTGATCAAATATACCCCATGGAAGTTTAGTTGTTTGTTACTACTTTGCCTTTCATGTCTGCAGTATGTATTGTGTAATTAGACATAATTTGACAGAGCATGTGCTTAATTAGTCATGAGGACATTGGTGTGCCACCAATATTCCCTAAGAATCATATCCTTTTCTATCCCAACTGTGTCGCTGAGCAGAGAGCCAGAGACACAAGGAAGTGGGTATATAGCAACAGAACTTTGAAATATCTACACCTATGGTAGGTTGTAGTCAAACCTGAGAACAAGCTGGTACTTGTGCATTGGAGTATATTTTGGTGCCTTGTAAACTCTATCACAAATTTTATTCCTTTATCTTAAGGGCAGAGAGGAGGACAGAAAAATCCACCTAAAATTTCCTATTAATTAATACAAATCAACCTTCCTTTTTCTATCACATATTGACAATACCAGTAAACTCTCTTGCATTTAAAATATGTTACTTCTTTTTTTACTTTAAAAATAGTTAAATCATTGCTTATTTCCTGTTACAAAATTCTGCCTTCAACATCGTGGATTACATCAGAATCCTACATTATTATTTTATATTTTTATAATATCTCATGTTGAATGGCAAAATTCTGAATTACTGAATGAATTGTTAAAGATTTATCAATAGTTTTAGAAAGTATTTCTTCATTTTTAGAGCAGTTTGTGGAATATTAAGCAAATAATACAGATTTCCCATAAAACTTCCTTTATCATACCCTCGTTATTGTTTAATGTATTACATTAGTGTGATACATTTGTTAAAACTGATTAAAGTGTATTAACTTACTTCTTATAACTTCTATAGTTTTATAAAGATAAAGACCTACAACTTTTATATTTTCTGTAGCATCTCTCTAGTACCTTTTCTTTTCTTTTTTTTTAAAGATTTTATTTATTTATTTGACAGAGAGAGAGATAACGAGAACAGGAACGCAAGCAGAGGGAGTGGGGGAGGGAGAAACAGGCTTCCCGCCAAGTAGGGAGCCTGATGTGGGGCTCGATCCCAGGACCCTGGGATCATGACCTGAGCCAAAGGCAGACGCCTAACAACTGAGCCACCCAGGCGCCCCTCTATAGTACCTTTTCTATTCTTCCTATGCATTTAATGTGGGTAGTTACAGAAGTACACGCTAACCAACTGAAGTTCATGACCAGTGTCTGATGGATTACGTAGCATTTCTATATGACCAGTTTCAATGGTTTTCTGTTTCAGAAAAAGAAATCCAGAAGATGACTGGTATGTTAAAATAGTGATTGTTCCATCTTCAAGTTAACACCTTTAAAAATGTGTGGCACCGCCTCAGTAAATAGAATATTTTCAGTAAATATTTAGAGAATAAATGAATAATTTTCAAAGGCAAAACTTCATACAAGCTTTAAATCTGTATCCATAAATCATGTTAGACTCACCTGGTGTTAGGAAGAAACCAATATTCCACAAAGTACACCTAATTATAGAAGATTTTACGATTAGTTTGACATGGTATTCTCTATTTCAATAGACTCCTGAGGTATTAGGGACCTTGCTGCAATTTCTCTATCCCTTTTCAAGGACCATGATCCCTAGATCATTATGTGCTTTCTTCAAATTTTGCATTATGCCATCCCAGCTTCTAGTGACTCAGTACTTTCAGGTCCCAATATTGATGTACATCTTCACAATTATTTCATAATATATTGTGACTTTAATTAAACTCTATTTTCTATTTGCAAATACCTAATTTAGGTAGTTTCTGTGAAAAACATAATTTTTTCTCTTCCTCTCCAGACAGAAGTGCAAGTGACATGAGTTGAAAATAACTCAGATGCATCCACTAACCATTTCTATAAGTGAAATGACAGACCTTTCCTGAGATGCTTAGGTTGCAAAAGCAATCAGATTAAATTAATCCTCAATAATGTTCAAACAGCGTCATTTTGTTTTACTGTCCTAAAAGTGATACATATTTTTTTAAACACATGTTGTCCCCAATTTAAAAAGCACTATTTTTTCTATTTTTCAACCTTTAAAAATAAGAAACCTAGGGGGCGCCTGGGTGGCTCAGTCGTTAAGCGTCTGCCTTCGGCTCAGGTCATGATCCCGGAGTCCCGGGATCAAGTCCCACATCGGGCTCCCTGCTCGGCGGGAAGCCTGCTTCTCCCTCTCCCACTCCCCCTGCTTGTGTTCCTGCTCTCGCTATCTCTCTCTCTGTCAAATAAATAAAATCTTTAAAAAAAATAAATAAATAAAATAAAAATAAAAATAAGAAACTTAGAGAAAACTAAATTTAAATTCAATTTGGGCTTCTGTTCCATGAAAGATGGAAATATTTTGTGTAACTTCTGATATTGGCATATCATCTTAATTTATTCATAAGTTCTTTTCATGTGCTCTTAAATAAAATTTACTTAGCACTTCCTGTCTTCTCTGCTCATCAATAAAATTTTTAAATGTAGTAAAAAAAGGGAAAGATAAAGAGTGGGAGAGAGAGAGTTTTTTTTCTGTAAAATAGTAAATCCAAAGCTACTAATCCTTACTATCTTTTTTAGACACTGAAAAACAAGTATAGTTGAATATATTCTTACTCTTTATTGTGATATTTTAATTGACTGTATTATATGACCATGTTTTCATTTTAAAATATTTTATCTTTCCAATAATTAATAAACACATGCATGCACGTGTGTATATGTGGTATTAGTTGATATTTGCATAATATCCTCAACACACAAGGTCATTTATTCTCTCCCCAAATTATTAGTGCACTTCAGGTACATAGCTTATCATTTCTCCCAAATGGCTTCTTCCTTTTCATGTTTATTGAACTCTCTTACCTCATGCTCCATCCCTTGTTTTTCTTTAACTTTTCTAAGCTAAAACATAAAGACTTTTCTATTTTGGTTTCCTCCTTTTTTTTTTTACACCAACTTTTTTACTAAGCTTATTCTTTGCTAATATGTGAGTCATTTCACTATTTCAACTATTAGTCAGTAGTCATCACCCTTTTCTACCCCATGTTCTACTTCTTGGGAAAAGGCCTTCATGGTGAGAATCAGTCATAAGGTCAGGTTCGGTATTTAATTTTCAAAATTAACATCTGTTTCATTTTTAACATTGTATCTCTTTTGTTTTATTGTTTTGATGTTAATTTTTCTTCCTTCATTCAATGATTTCTTTAATTGTATTTCTTTATTATTTAAGCCAAAATTCTTTTTACATACAGGTGCCTTCTTCAGTTATGGTGGCTGGACTTAAATCTAGCAACAGTTAAATGGAGAAAAAGAAATTGATACTATACATATTTAAGAAAGAATCCTCAGGAAATAGTGAACAATTGAATACGAAAAACAGAAACAACAAATCAGAGTTGATTCAAAGGTCTTCACATCAAGTGACTAAGTAGATACTTAATGCATTATATGAGATACATATTATAGAAGGCAGAGTAGACTTTTAAAATTTGAGGTATTTAAATCAATTTATTTGGTGAGGAGGATGCAAGGCATTGAATATTATACATTTAGACAAACTGATGAAGAAAAAAATCCTAAAATCTTCTAAGCATCTATATAATAAAGATCATTCTACATTATTTTAAGAATTTGGGTAAGAATTGGTTTAGATCACAGAACATATCCACCTGAAAGTTGACTGTGTCCACATAAGAGAATGGTTTTAAGAATGTTTATATAATGGGTATTATTATTATTTAAAAAAAAAAGTTTTTTACACGTTTTCCTGAAGAATTTCTCTGCATAAGAAAAAGATGTTTTAAGTGTCTCTGTGTGTGTCTGTGTCCACCTACATGTGCGTATACACACAATCAACTAAAATAAAGTATTTCTAACACACTTGATTTAAAGAAAGTGAAGCAAATTCATTTGGAGCAAAATTTTGAGAACAGTGATTTTAGGCAAAAAATATCAATTTCCAAATCCTCTCCCTATCCCTCCTTCTCTCTCTTTCTCAAATAAATCATCAGAAAAAACGTTCTTTGTAAGAATCTTTTTTTTTCGTGAGTGAAGGAAAAGAAATTTGTCTATATAAAGGTAGATTTAACTTTGTTTATCTTGTGAGATGCTCTATCAAATCCTGTAGCATTATCAAATACTTGCTATTGATAATATAAAAATGATATGATTGCTATTCCCTAACTTGTTTTAAATTTTACAACCAAAATCAGTCAACCAACTATTGTGTTTCAATTAGACTGTGCCTATTCTGACTTTTTTTTCTCACCTTTAATTAAATGCTCATTGCCTAATCACTAGCTTTGGAAATTGAGAAGTATAAATAATTACAATTCATCATCACTACAGACACAATGTGTTTGGAAGTGAGGTGTTAACAATATTTGAGACTCTAACTAAAAATAAATAATTGAATGGTACAGTAAAAGTAACAAAAAATGTAGAATCAATCATGTTATCTTACAAGTGATAATATGCAAAAAATGAATGTCTTCATATGTTCATGTATTTCCTGAGTAAACTGCATTCAAAGGTTGGTTATAACCTCAGACCAAGGATTATGAAAGAAAACCAGATTCAAAAAAGAAGCAGTCCTCAATAAGTTCCAAATGGAAAGAGAACGTGGACAAAGATTTACTTGGTAAACTCAGAATGCAAAAGGGCATGTGTAAAACTAGAAGTGCATGTAGATGTCAAAGCAAATACAAAACAGAATCATACATGGAGGAACCTTAAATGCATATTGCTAAGTGAATGAAACCAGTCTGAAAAACATAGATATAATATGATTCCAGCTCTATGACTTTCTGGAAAAGGCAGAACTATAGAGACAGTAAAAAGATGAGTAGTGCCCCAAGAAGGGGAAAGGGATGAATAGGTGGAGCACAGGGGATTTTTAGGGCAGTGAAACTGTTCTGTATGATACTGAAATGGTAGATACATACATTATGCTTTTGGCAAAACCTAGAGAAATGTACAAAACAAAGAGTACATTCTAATGTAAACTATGGTCTTTAGTTAAAATCATGTATCAATATTGGTTCATCGTTTTTAACCAACACATTACAGCAACACAAGATGTTCGTTATAGAGGGAACTAGGGAGTGGGAGGGTGCATGTGAACTCTGTATAGAAATGATGTATATACTCTGTACTCTCGGTTCAACTTTTATATGAACCTAAAACTGCTTTAAGAAAAAGTCTATTGATTTTAAGTTAAACTGATGGCAATTAAACTTCTATGTGGTAAAATGTGTTACAGAATAGAAATTGATGGGGGAAAATTTCCTTCTTCCTGGAACAGAGGGTTGTGCCCTCTCTATCAGCAGCCTAAACTCCCTTTCATGTGCTTAACAGTCTGAGTTATTTAAATGCTAGTGGAAAAATGAGTGAAATCTAATAAAGACTGTAGTTTAGTTACTAGTAATATACCAGTGTGAATGTCTTAGTTTTGACAAATAGACCATGGTTATATAAGATTAGACGAAACTAGGTAGAGTATACAAGAACTCTCTGTATTCTCTTTGTCGTTTTTCTATAAATCTAAAATTATTCCCCCAAAATAAACTTTTTAAAACCAGCATCATACATGATCATGAAATAAATAATCAACAGCCAGAACTATATGCCCAACTACTAAAGACCACATTCACCTTTGGCTCTGAAAACTGGATGTACAAGAATGAGACAAACACACAACTATATCAGAAATTCCTTGGGGGCACCTGGGTGGCTCAGTTGGTTAAGCGACTGCCTTCGGCTCAGGTCATGATCCTGGAGTCCCTGGATCGAGTCCCGCATTGGGCTCCCTGCTTGGCAGGGAGTCTGCTTCTCCCTCTGACCCTAACCCCTCTCATGTGCTCTCTTCATTCTCTGTCTCTCAAATAAATAAATAAAACCTTTAAAAAAAAAAAAAAAAGAAATTCCTTGGGAGCGGGAATTGTTTCTGATTCTCTTTGGACTCTAAAATGTCTACAGGAAGAGGTGCTTATGCATATTCAATGGGCTGATTCTCAATTACCTAAAATCAAATGAAAACAGATCTTCTGAAGCCACTTAGTAGAGCAGCCTGTGTTATATTAATTAAAATGACAGCTTTTTATTTAACTTTGGTCTTCCTCATGGAGAGGCTACATTACATACTCCGAAAGAAAGACGAAAAGTATTACTAGAAAAAGCAAAGAGGATCTGGTCTCATTACAGGCAATGATATTTTTCTCTTCTAAATTATACAGATATCCTATGGGAATTCAGTATTTAAATATTTTGCTGAATATAAAGTTATGGCTCTTTTTGTAAGCGAAGCTTTTTATTTTTCAAATTTGTTATATTTTATGAAATACTCTCTAAATAACATTTAGAAATTCTTTCATATTAAGACATCTACTAATTCGCTGAAAGGTCAAAGGGATTTCCCCATCCTATTGTTAAACATGTTACGGATGGTTAACTGTTCAGTCAATTACACTTTTGAATATGATCTTTACTTAGCACTGTGTTTAGTCTCTGCTCTTTTTTTTTTTTTTTTAAAGATTTTATTTATTTATTTGACAGAGAGAGACAGTGAGAGGGAACACAAGCAGGGGGAGTGGGAAAGAGAGAAGCAGGCTTCGTGCTGAGCAGGGAGCCCGATGCGGGGCTCGATCCCAGAACCCTGGGACCATGACCTGAGCTGAAGGCAGTCGCCCAACCAACTGAGCCACCCAGGCGCCCCTGGTCTCTGCTCTTTTTTGAAAAGACATAAAATGAACCTCTGCTGAGTGAAGTTATTCAAAGATTTGATGGATCAGTGGTTTGAATCAGTATACTAAATCCCAATTGATTATAAGAATAAAAATACAGTTATGTAAAATTTGAAGAAACCATTGTCCCTTATATTTAAAAAAAATCCTTCTTTGGTACATATTGATCATGGTATTTCATGAGAGATGTACATCCTAATCTTCCAGGCTGACAATTCAGACCTATGTATGTTTACTGAGTATGTCCTCCAAAGAACATATAAAATAACATTAATTTCATTACAATTTTGAATTAAAATTTTATAATTAAAAATATTTAAAAATCCATTTATTTTACCCTAAAAATTTTTAGATAAAATGAATGAAAATATTCATGAGATTAAAAAAAAAGCAGGCCTAAGGCCAAAAGAATTAGTTAATTTGTTTATAAGTGCCTTGAGATATTTCATGTACTTTTTGTTTATATTTATTTCCTATGGAATGATTCCCTGCTTCTATAACCAGTTGAGCATTGTTCCTCTTCTGTTTAAATATTGTTGTAAGTACCTACCTATGTCTCTGTTGAGAATCATAAGTTCTACAAATGTTACATCCAATGAAATGTTAAAGGAAATGTTTTTCAAAGGAAATTGAATACTAAAAGAAAAACTATCTGGTGAACATTTCTCAAGGTTGTTAATTGTTTAAAATTCTATTTAAAAATTCATCTTTTATTTTCCCATTATCTATTCTTTGTCTATCACATATCATGAGTCTATTTTACATTTCTTCAGAAATTACCTGTTTTGTATTGTAAATACTATATTATATAAAATTAATATTGGGGTAAAATCTTTACTTTTCACTTCTAAATAACTTTTACTGCCAAAATACCCATATTGGATCTGCCAAAACTTTACATTATACATTAGTACACATTATATGACCTTCTACAACAGCCTATGGCCATCTATTTGAAAATTTATTCTTCATGGCTTCTATATTTCTCTGTAATTCAGGAAACATTGGAGCAATGATATAGAATTTCAAATACTAGAATAGCACATAAGATACTACTGGGTATGTTATGATATGTGCTGTAAATACAAATATATATGAGTGTGTAGATATATACATGAATATAAATATATATGTTTATATCAGCATATATATATGCCAATAACAAAGTATTTAAAAATTATTCTCAATCTTAGTTGACCATCTACACATGAGAACAGAACACATCTCTCCTTTTAAGTTCATTTAATTTCTACCCTTTAAACTTCACAAAACCAAACTATCCAAATTTATTTTCAGGTAAATCCCTTAATATTGATCTAGGACACTGATTCTCAAAGTGTGGTCCCTGGATCAGCACCATTAGCAATGCAATCTCTAACTTTAGGGGTGGTGTCCTACAGTTGATCCAGAGGCACTTGAGAATCTAAGTAACTTTTATCTAGGAGAAACTAAGATACACATAAGTCATCATTAATCACCCATAATATCAGAAATTATCTTTGAATCCTCCATCTCCTTTCCACCCATATCCAGTTGGCATCATTTCTTATAGAACAGGTACCATAAATGACACAGCATCCATGACCTCCCTTCTATGCCTTGCCAGGTATCTTTCTCAGATGATCTTAGAAACCAACTCTTCTTTACACCTCGGGTCTAAGTGCACAGAGTAAACTTCCAAATTCCTAGATGGCTTAACAATTTTCTATAAGAGAATCCAAACCCCTTGACATGGTACATGAGGCTCTTCATGATCCAGTCAAAAATTCTTTCTCTTTTTTTTCTTCACAAATTATCACTTTATTCCTTCTATCCCTTATTTTCAGATGGCATGGGCTGTGTTTTTTGCTCAACATACAATGCTGTTTTAATCTGTGCTTTGTGTGTGTGATGCCCAGTCACGTATACCTCTTAAATTCCGACTCACCCTTAAAGCTTAACAACCTCTTGCAATCATTTTCCCTGACTCATGTCAAGCAGAGATAATGACACATTCAATGTGATATTGTACCTACTATGTATTTCAATTGATGATTTTCATCATATTGTAGTTGCTGGTTCATGGACTGGTGTCTTCCACCAAACTTTATGCTTCACCCAGAAATATATTCCTCACTTCTCTTAAAAGAAGCAGTCTAGAGTAGGGGTGATGTATGCAGTGTAAGGGGTCTGACTAACTGATTTTCATTCCTGACACAATTATTGAGTGTATGATCTTGTCTGAGTTATTTAAATGCTTTGGTTCTCTTTTTTCTTCTATGAAATGAGAGTAAATTTTGTACAATTGTTGTAAGAATTAAATGAGTTGATATACAGAAAGCAGGGGAATAGAATATAGCACATAGTGGAAATATTAGCTGTGGGTAATGTTTGCATCCCCACTCCCTATGATAGTGCCTAACACGAAGTAGGAGCTCAAGCAGTTATTAAACAACATGATGAATGAATGTCAATGTACTAAAGATTTTACAAACCCCTTTTATACTGTATAAACTACTGAGAATTCAATAGATTCTGGAAACTAATAATACCCCATATACTTTCATTTCTAAAATAATGCTTGAGGCACCTGGGTAGCTCAGTCACCTGATCAGCGGGGAGTCTGCTGGAAGATTCTCTCCCTCTGCGCCTCTCCCCATGCATGCACATGCACACACAAGCACACTGTCTCTCTCTCTCTCTCTAAAAGAAAAAAATAAATCTTTAAAAAATTAAAATAAAATAAAATAAAATAAAATAATGCTATCACCCTTAGTCTTCCCCCAAAATGTTTACCACTACTGGGATTCTCATTGAATTAGGATCATTTATTTCAGAAAAGAAAAGGTAGTTATTTTATTTTTTATTTTTTGTTAAAGATGTATTTATTTATCTGACAGAGAGAGAGAGAACACAAGTAGGCAGACAGGCAGGCAGAGGGAGAGGGAGAAGCAGGCTCCCCGCTGAGCAGGGAGCCTGATAAAGGGCTCCATCCCAGGACCCTGGGATCACGACCTGAGCTGAGGGCAAACACTTAACCGACTGAGCCACCCAGGCTCCCAGAAAAGGTAGTTATTTTATAAGAGATGATCACTATGGTAAATCTCACCACAAAATATTTATTGGATTATATAACTCCTGTGTTTTTATATTTTAGCATCCAAAATGTGTTGTTGAACTAACTTGTTAATCTAATTTTTACTCATCAAATTATTTGGAAAACTACATGAGAGCACCATATATTTCTGTAAAAAAGATCCAACAAAAGAATTCTTATTTTAGCAGTGCAGAATGCAAAAAAATATATAGCTAGAAATTTAGAAACATTTTAAATCTGGAAGAGGATTTACTGGCTAGAAGATAATGCATCTACCCTTGTTTTAAGACTAGTCACATTAAAATGATGTACTAATTTTTAAAAGATCTCAAAATATCCATTAGTTCTTATGAAAACAAATTGTATGAGATTTGCTTTGGTTTTAAGCTAACATTTAAAAAATATCATTTCAATGCAAGTAAATTCAGATTTATATTTGAATCTAAGCTAAAATCAACCAGAGTTGTCAGAGAATGAATTAAGAATCCTTAGTCATCAGTGCCAGTTGGGTCCCTGGATCATAAATCCAGCTGTGATGCGGGGGCGGGGGAGAGATATGTAAGATATGTATACAAGAATAGAGAGCTAATAATAATCCTATACAACCCAACTTTCCTCTTGGGTTTATGAAAGATCAGCATTTTTCAGCTGTTGAGAAAAGTAGCTTATATTGACTGATGTATCCCAAGATGTGGTCATTATTTGGGGTGCTGTAAGACAGGACACTTGGACAAAAGAGTTCTGAAATCTGATGGTGTATAATCTGTTAAGTATTAAACCATGCAATCTCGAACCTTTGGTACTGTCCAGACCAAGACAGAGGGGAATAATGAAAAGAGCATGAACTCAGACCCAGAAAGCAATAATATGACCTTGTTCAAGTCACTAACATTCCCAGAGGTTCAGCTGCTTGTCAACATTATTTAGGGAATTGTACTAGATGACTTCTAAAGTCACTGCTATCTCTAAAATTGATTATCTCTTTGAATATACTCTACTGCCCCAAATAAGATAAAATTTTGTTACCCTTAGTAAAAAGTGAAGCAGCTTGGGGTGCCTGGGTGGCACAATCGGTTAAGCATCTGACTCTTGGTTTGAGCTCAGGTCGTGATCTCAGGGTCCTGGGATTAAGCCCCGCATGGGGCTCTGCACTCAGTGTGGGGTCTGCTTGAGATTCTCTCTCCCTCTTCCTCTGCCCCAACCACTCATGCTCTCTCTCTCTCTCTCTAAAATAAATAAATCTTTAAAAAAAGTGAAGAAGCTCTGTCAATAAACATTTTCACAAAATTCTACAGAGTTCTTTCTTGTGGCTTATGATTACATTGCTTTTTACTGCCTCTCCAACACTCATGAGAACAGGGAAATTGAAGTCAAAATTATATCATTAATTCTACATTAAAAAATGGCCACCCATCACTTACATTCAACATTAGGGATACAGGTGACAAATGGATCTAGGGAATTTCTGAGCAAGCACAGTTAATAAGACTGATTCATATCACTCAGAAGCTTTAACCCCCATTGGAGACTTTTGAGTAAATTCATAAAGTTTATGACTCCCAGCTTTCTTGGGATTCCATGGCACGGAATAAATATCCAAGTGCAGACTGGGAGTTAAAGTCCTTTAAAACCACCACATTGCATCCCTCCTCTCTTCCTGCACTGGCTGAATCTCCCTAGTTACTAGATCCATAGTTTTGTTGCTTCATGTTGAGAAAAGAGTCACCATTTTACCTTTTTCTGAAGTTTAGCTTATCCTTAACCTCACGTCCAAAAAACATTGACTGATACTGTCACAGGGAAGGGAAATTTAATTACCCTTACCATTAGAGCATTTTATGCCCCCCTTTTTTTTTCTTTCCCCTTGTCTTCCTTAGTTTACTAGATAATTTTCATTTCTACTGAGTCTTCCAGTGGTCTTACAACTTACTCAGTTCTCCAGATTCAGTTTCTCTTTGTTTTATGCCCTTATTTAAAAAAGAATTCACTAATAAAAAAAGATTTTTTTTAGAATATCTCTTCTCTGAATGTTAGCAAAATAGTAAAAATTCAACCTTATGCCAAATCACTAAGCTATATAATCAAAGGGATACAAGCAGATCCTAGGTTCCCATACAACCTTCCATGGGAACTTTCACAGTGCTTTTCTGTTTTTTTCTGACTCCTGTCGGTTCTTCAATTAAAACATCCCCCATAATTACCCAATTAAAATGCTGCCTTTGAATGTTGTACAATATCTTTAGTGTGACACATAAAATCCATCATAAGCTGATCCCTGTCACTTTCTAGGAACATCCCATAGTCATTCCCTAGACAACCTTAAATTCTAGTAACTATTTGATGGGGGATTTTCATATTCCTTATTGCCATTTTCCTATCGCTTAATTCAAGACTTTCTAGTCTGTAGGTTTTAATGTCATCTCTTTTATGGTGAGCAAAGGATGCCAGATGTATGAACACTGTATACCTGCAGTTCAAACTAAATTCCCAGATTACATGAGAGAAGTGTGATGATTCTAACATGAATCCTTATTGCAAATTGCAAAGAATAAATTCCCCGAGTTGCTGGTCAACTACCTATATTCACTCATTGTGTATTTATTGTAAAATCTTGAATGAAAAGCATCCAGTGTTATATTAATCATGAATCATGAATCATGAATTGTGCTGTATTAATTAAGAAGTTGGAATGAACTACAGCACAGCATCAAGCAGCAACTGAATATCTTTATCAGTGCCGGTCTCATTACAGCATATAATGACATTCTAGTACAGTGATTCCCAAACTTGAGCAGGATCACAATCACATAGAGGATCTATGAAAAAGCAGATTGCTGAGTCCCACCCCTCAAGATTTCCAATGAAGTAGGTCTTTGCCTGGACCCAGGATTTTGTATTTCTAATAACTACTGTTTACACATTTTAAACTAAGGATTTCAATCTATATGATATATTTATAACTATATTATATATTTATTTGCCTATAAATACATATCAGAATGAATAAAAATAACTTGTAAACGTAGACTACTCAGAAAACCCAATACGCTAGCCCCCTTGACATTTCTTTTCATATGTCTCATGGAAAGGGGATGAATGATTTTAGCAACCCCCAAGAAACTGGTATGGTTTTTATTCATTAAAGTGAGCATCATTAGCAGAAAAAAATTAATGGTAGTCAATGGGCTACTAAGGTTGCAGAAGTACATAAGTGGTTTGTATTGTAAATACTATTACCTTAAATGTTTCCAGGTCCAGTGGCTATCATTTGAAATGTGGGACTTATTTAAAAAGTGTGGCAAATTTAATTTCTTTTTGGGGCACCTGGGTGGCTCAGTCATTAAGCATCTGCCTTCAGCTCAGGTCATGATCCCTAGGTCCTGGGATCTAGCCCCGCATCAGGCTCACTGCTCGGCGGGAAGCCTGCTTCTCCCTCTCCCACTCCCTTTGCTTGTGTTCCTGCTCTAGTTATCTCTCTCTGTCAAATAAATAAATAAAATCTTAAAAAAAAATAATTTCTTTTTTTATAATCTTTCAAAAAAATTAACCACCAGACAATACCAAACCGAAGGATCAAAACCATTAAGTCATGAAATTAAAAAAAAAAAAGAAAAGAAAGAAGCAAAACTTTGGACAAATTATTATTTTTTATAAATTTCTATCAAAATTCTTAACTTATACTTAATAGAATAACAGAATTGAAACTCTTTCCCACTGAGGTGGATATGTTTTTTTTTATATCTTAT
This sequence comes from Phoca vitulina, assembly GCF_004348235.1. NCBI lineage: Eukaryota > Metazoa > Chordata > Mammalia > Carnivora > Phocidae > Phoca > Phoca vitulina. The sequence goes on along the minus strand of NW_022589711.1, from coordinate 18,939,256 downwards.
ATTCAAGGGAAAACTTGGAAGCTTGAAAACATAGTGTTTAAGTATACTCTTTAAAATATTAAAGGAACTGGATACTTCTTAGCAATAAAAAAACTAATATTCAGGCTGCTATATACTATTTCTACGTTTCAACAAATTTAATGTGTAATGAATTGAGTGAACATAGGAACATGATTTGAATGAACATAGAAATATACCACATTAGCAATGGAAAAATAGTTTCTATTTTCTTAAAGCACTGATAAAAATCCTGTTAAAACAAATACAAGTTAACATTTTAATTTTTATAAATTAAATGTTGCTAAAATAAATTCTATCTTTGCTGATTTCTACCACTTATCCACATTTCCCTTTCTATTTTGGTGCATTTTGTTTCAAGGAAAGGTGAGAAAGAAAAAACTGTAAAACTTTGCCATGTTTTTCTAATTTGATCAGACATCTTTCCTTGATAGGTCAGCACAATAGGTAAAAGTGACATATTTAAAATACGTAGCATTGTTCATTCTAGGCAGAAAAACTTCAAATGACCCAAAATCACATATCACATGTGTCAAAATTTTTATTTTCCTGGATTGACTACTCAGCATATGAAGCAGAATTTAGACTGTGATTCATAAAGGTGGAATCCCAGGTGGTTATTGTTGACACCCAGTTGTCAAAATATTCTTCCTGCTTTTCAGATAACATTCATAAAGTGAAAGCTAGAGATCTAGTAGGTAAGACTTAGAATGCAGACTTCAAAAACTGCAGTAATTCCAACACTGAAGGCAAATTACAGTAAACTGGAGACTAGGAAACCAATGACTTGTTTTAGAGAGTATTTTTATTATTCTCACTCCTCTCCACAATTCATTCAATTCTAAACATTTCTACTTTTAGTTAAATGGAATTTATTTGCAGGATTCTGGCTTTTTACCTTTAAACAACAACAAAGATAAATTTCAATATAGAACTATCTTTAGCTAGTTTTCTTTTTTGTTTATTTATTTATTTATTTATTTATTTATTTATTTATTTATTTATTTCAGAGAGAGATAGAGCAGAAGGGGGGGAAAGGAGAGGGCAGGCTGACTCCCCCTGATCAGGGAGCCCTACACAGGGCTCCATCTCAGGACTCTGAGATCATGACTTAAGCCGAAATCAAGAGTCAGATGCTTAAAGGACTGAAGCACCCAGGTGCCCCTAGTTAATTTTCTTTTCAGTTAACTTCCAATTCATGGGCTGATAATACTTTCTAAATATATTTAACTAAATATATGCTAGTACAAAAAACAGCATATCATCTACAATATAAACATAGATACTTATGTATTATATATTTATAGAACATATGGTATGTGTATATATTATAATTTCACTTACATTTATGTCATTAAAAAGAGAGTGGAAGCATTAATAGACACCATTTGAAATAACAGATTGGAAATAATCAAAATTTTTTCAACAAATACAAAATGTCAACTTAGTTATCCTTTCTTGTTTTGGAAAGCTTTTATTTTTCATTCGTTCAGACAATTTTAATTTATGGACAACTAACCCAAGGACTCAAAATGTGGAGAATAAAAGAGGGAGTTTCATGATGGAAACTGGCTTCATGGAGTTTTCAGCTTCCTGGATGAAATAAGTATCAGTGAAATAATTGCATTGATGTAGAATTACAAGCTGTGGAGGTACAACAGAGAACACGGAAGTTGAGCTTAACAGTGTTCTGTGCTAACCTGGGGGGTGTGGGTGGGTACGGGGGAGGGGTGACAGGAGAGTGGCATGTAAAAGAGTCAGAAGGTCTCCCTGAAGGAGAAATATTAAAATTTTGAGGAAAGTCTCATCACTTAAAAGTTTGAAATAAATTAAAGTGGACACCCAACTTTTGACTCATTCACCCACATTTTGACTCTTTCGATTCAAAATATAATGCCAGGACTATATGCGCACTTTAGTTTGCACAGATTCAACAGCATAACAACCATGTGATGTCCAAGGCCATGTTTGGGGCTCTTAACAGAGAAGAAATATCAGGCAGTACTATCAATTTTCCTTCTCCTAAATCCAAATCCAAGATACCACGTATAGTCTGAGAGTTAAGATTCGAAGGGGAGATCCTCAAATTTATTTAAGAATAAGAAATTATATTTGTAGGGGTGCCCGTGGCTCAGTTGTTAAGCTTCTGCCTTCAGCTCAGGTCATGATCCCAGGGTCCTGGGATCGAGCCCCACATCGGGCTCCCTGCTCCGCGGGGAAGCCTGCTTCTCCCTCTCCCACTCCCCCTGCTTGTGTTCCCTCTCTCACTGTGTCTCTGTCAAATAAATAAAATCTTTAAAAAAAAAAAAGAAATTATATTTGTATAGTTCTTTCCCATGCATTATCACATATATTTTGTCATAGACAGATACATAGAAATATCTCATTTGCGCAAATATCATTTACTCCAAAGTGCTGTGACATGGAAATTATTATTATTCCTTTTTAAAAAGTGAGGACAAATGTTAATGAAGGTTAATTGGCCTACGTCAGATCATACAACAATAAATGGCAAAGCCAGATTTCAAATGCAGGTGTCCAATCCTAAACAATGCGCTTATCCTATTTTACTACTCTGCATATGATCCTTAACATCATACGAAAGCACTAAAAAAGATAACCTGGGGAAATATAAATAACATAATACAATTCACAAAATAACATAAATTATGCATTACTGTAGCCTCCATTTAGAAATTAAGATATTTGATCAGAAAATTAAACATTGTATACTATCAGAATGCCTTTAGTTTGAAAGTATGAGAAATACTAAGAAGAGTGGTCTAAACAAGGCAAATTCTTTTACATAACTCAGTGGTTCTGCCATGTCAGGGCTCCAGGCCAATTTCTCTAATGTTCACTGGGTTCCACTTTTCTGGTCATGAAGGGAGTGCAGCTTCTCCAGACAAGGACACTGGGCCCTCACAGAGCAAGTGCAGAGGCACAAAGTACTTAGCCTCTCCCCATGTCTTGTTATTAGAAGGAAAAATTTCCCAGAAGTCACTGGAATTCTGCTCCAGCCTCATTGGCTTTACTTATTCTTGCCTACACCAATCACTGGCAAAATGACTATGCTCATGATTAGCTCTTGGATGAGTCAACATTCGCCTCCCAGAGTTGCAGAGGGGCCGTTTTCCAGGAACACATCAGGAGGTGAAAACTTAAACAATATAGGTGCACCAGTCTCAAGAAAAAGCCAGGAAAGAGGTGTTGGGTGGGCAACCAACAGGGCCTCTTTGCCAAAAGAGCATTTTGTTTTTGTTTTGTTTGTTTTTGTTTGTTTAGGTACATTATCATAAGTGAGGCACCAATAAATGTCTAAGGAAATCTTTAAGGAAAAAAAAATTCTAAAGAAGTTGAAAAAAGAGGAAGGTAGAAAATAGAAAAGCGCCGCAATTACTAATTTTGAGACTTCTTTCCATCATCCGCTAATTTACATGAATCACTCATTTCAGGCTGTGCTTTCTCTATACTTCCCCAACTCTCTCCTCATGCTCTTCTCCTTATCTGAGCTTCTGTAATTAAGTGAATTGAGGCTCATAATTCCTTTGTACTATTTGGTCAGCATATAAATACTGTCCTAATTATACAGCTCTACCTCCCTCTGATCCCTCTTCTATAATAATACATATACTAAGAAACCTTATGTGGTAGATTGGCATTATCAATCAATCAAACAATCAATAAATTTAAATACTAGTCACATTTAAGCAAAATACTCTTTCAAAGTTGTAATAAAAATATAAATGGGCTTTTACATGTGTTGATTGTCCTCTAAATCAAAGAATATTTAACCTGATTACTAAAATTTCTGAAATTAATTATGCCCAAAATTCGAACATTGTAATTCACAGTTCATAAGGACAGCAAACGTCATTGCTATGTCTGCTTTACTAAAGTGAACAAACTTAGTGCCAAAAATTATCCATGACCAATAAAACTCTTATTAAAAAATAGTGTTCATAGCCCCCTGATAATTTCAGTTTATAAACTTTGAGTATTATTTTCAAGAAATTCATTTAGAGGGGTGCCTGGGTGGCTCAGTTGGTTAAGCATCTGACTCTTGGTTTCAACTCAGGTCATGACTTCATGGGTCATGAGATCAAGCTCTGCCTTGGGCTCCACACACAGCCGGGAGTCTGCTTGAAGTGTTCACCCTCTTCCCCTCCCCCACACTCTCACTTGCCCTTTCTCTCTCTCTTTCTCTAAAATAAATAAATATTTATTATGATTATACATTATCATAAGTAAGGTACCAATAAATGTCTAAGGAAATCTTTAAGGAAAAAAAATTCTAAATAAATAATCTTAGAAAAAAAATCATTTAGAGAAAACAAAAGTCTCATTAAATTTCCTCCCAGATACTCATTTGGAGAATTTTTTTCCAGGCCTAATGGTATAGTACCATACTTTCCTACAAGGTTTCCTCTAAGATTTGAAGCACCATTTAAAAATAGAGATAGAAATACTCCTCCCAAGAAAATTACATAGGTTAATTGTAAGGTTTTATGCATGAATACATCTCTGGGGAAAAGGGTGAACAAAAATAGGAAAGAACGTACATGAAGGAATGAGTCATCCTTGGGCCTTTCCCCCAAAATATATTAATTTTATATAACTCTGGTATAGAACCATTTTTTAAAAATTCATATTGCAAAAGATTTGGAATTTGGGTAAGAGTAGGGTTGAGACTTAGAGAAGCTGCCAGCAGTCTCCCAGCTTCTTTTTAGTGACCACAACCCCTGATGGAGCACCATTATTCATCCCCTAATTAAGGATTTCTCAACCTGGGCACTGTCATTTTAGACCTGATCATTCTTTGTTGTGGGAGGATACCCTGTTCATTCATTGCAAGATGTTTAGCAGTACCCCTGATCTTCCTTACCATTTTTGACAACAACATTATCTCCCCACATTTTCAAATATCTCCATGGGGCCAATTCAAAATTGCCTCCCTCCCTACCCACCTCACCCATCACACTCAAAACCATTGCCCTAAATCAAAAGAGTAGGATTTTCCCTGCTATTTCCAACAACATGCATGGACCTTGAGGGCATTATGTTATGTGAAATAAAGCAGTCAGAGAAAGAGAAATATTGCATGATATCAGTATTTCAAGGAATTTAAAAAAAAAAAGTCAAACCCACAGAAACAGCAGAAAAGTGGGTGTCAGGGACTGGAAGGTAGGAGAAATAGGGAGAAGTAGGTAAAAGAGTAAAAACTTTTACTGTAAGGTGAATAAGCTCTGTGGATAGAATGTAAAATACAGTGAGTATAGTTGATAACACTATTGAATAGTTGAAATATGCTAAGAGTAGAACTTAAATGTTCTCTCTCACACACACAAAGCAGGATTTTCAATTATTCAGTATGTTATGACATTATTACAATTTTTTTCTTCAAAGTTTATATTCATATTTTAGTTAACCTACAAACAGATGCACTGCTTTTATTAGAGTTAATCAATTAAAACAATAACAAGTTCAAAATTGTTTCCAGCTATTACATGTCATTTTTATGGAAAAGCTGTAGCAAAAATATCACAATATTTTTAACCATTTCCTTTAAAAACAAAACAATCACAAAATTAATCTATTTTTGTCATATTGAAAATGGCAATGATTAGGCAATAAAAATTATTAATAAATCTAAAAGCATAAGCAACTGTAAAAGAGAGGATGTTAAATGCCAACCCTTAATTGACTATGCAGTGCTTTTACTCAAGAATTTCATCAGTTTGTCAGAAAGAAATGAGTATTAATTGAACATTTTCCAAATTATGTTACTTATTTCCTCATGGACACTATGGTTAACACAATATACGACTAAAGGAAAAACATACTATACAGCAACACAGGACAATAATTCACATCTCTCTCTCTCTTTTTTTTGCTTTGGGGTCTTGGGATATTATAAATATCATGACCTGTTGGGGAGATTTTTGTTTTCTCCCTGCAAGTTTTAATGATAACTCAGAAAACTTGGCCAGCTGTTGTAGGCTATTTAATGCATCAGAAAGAGGAAGGACACAGCTGCAAAGAGATGCACCAGGAAAGCAATGAAGAGGAAGCCCAAGCTCATGAGGTTGGCTCTCTGAGGCAACAATAAGCCAAAGGAGAAACTGAAAACTGTTCGCTGATAAAATCATGAGTTTGTAGACAAAAACTGAGGTAGGATATTGGGCAAGAGATGGGAAAAGCCAAGAGGTGAATTATCCTAAGTAGTGTTTCTTAAATTTAATGTGCTCAGCAATTCCCCGGGAATCATGTTAAGATGTAGATTCTGATGCAGAAAGTCTGGGGCAGGTCCTGAGAATCTGCATATCAAAACGTCTCTGGGGGATTGATATTGCTGGTTGGTGCATGTACCACACCTTGTAGAGTAGAGTTCTAGAACATTCCTCCCCACGCCCAACATATCTCTAGAAGCAGAAGTGTCAACTTTGTTTCACCACAAAATTTGTAATATTAACATGGCAAAATGAATTCATTTATACAATACTCTCCCCAAATGCCTTAATATATAGAAATATATATTTCCTTATACCTTCTTCAAAGGAAATCATGAAACATGAAATCATGAAACAGATTGTCGCTTTGAAATACAAGTTAATTTCTTGTTGATTTTTTTAAAGCATATACCTATTAGTAAAATGTCACTGTGATTTTTGCTTTTCATATATCCTTAGGCAGCAAGTTTCTATAGTAGATGATCTGATGGAGCAATGAAAAACACAAATTTCTAAAACCAGAATTAAAATTAGACTTGACTTTAGGATGATTAGTTTTAAATGAGTTTTCCAGCTCAATCTGGAATCTTGATTCACTCTTTATGACTACTCAGGATGTGCTTTTATCCTAATCATTTGATTCCTTTCACACCTATGGGAAAACCAAATCCTGGCTTACTTCATACTCTCCCCTCCAAAGCAACGAACCAAGTCCTGATTATGTGATAGGTTTTGGCACTGTGTCAATGTCAAGGTGTACCAGGAAGAGAAGCAGATTCAAAGATGACAGATAGATGAAGTATCCCTGATGTAAAACATCCGTCGGTGAAGAAGAAGCTGGTAGTACCGTAAAAATCAGTATGTTTAGGCACAAAAATCTAAAGACTGAATACCAGCACTAGGTGCTGGTAAATAACCTCTTTGAAAAGAGGATGAGAGTAGAAGGAAAAGAAATACACAAATTTGTTCCTATCGCAGATATTTCAAGATAGCATTTTGCATTTTCCACAGGCTATACTTGGAAACAAAGTATGTTTAGGCACTTATTACACAATTTTGTAAGAATAAGAATTTTCCAAATGTGTATACTCCTCTTTTTTCCCGAAAAAAAAAGAAAGAAAAGAAAAAAAAAATTCTCACACAGAATCTTACCAGAAACATTTGTATCACAAAAATACTGTACACTTTAGTAATCTGTGTCTGGCTTGGTAAAGTACTAAAGGCATATAAAGAGTTAAAAATGTAAAGGTAGTCAATTTTTTTTCTAAATAAAATTCCTCAGGCTTAAACTGACCTAGATATGCTGCAGACATTTTAAGTGAAGAAATTAAGGCAATGTGAAGAAATTAAGAAATAAAGACAAATAAACAAAGAAATTAAGGGTTTATACAGTTGACAAATATATCCTACTTGGAATGGTCACCAAGGCTGCTTTTAATGCTACAACTCTGCAGGTCTCCAAATACACACTTTCTACATTACTTGAAATTTGAAATGTCTTCTCTATTCACCTCTTCTGGGCATATCACAAAAAAATGTTAGATGGTCACACTCAGACCACCTACACGATGCCAGTAATAATTAAAAAGCTTAATTAGTGTAATCAAGCAATTGATTCAGAAGGAAAAAATAAAACTTCAAAAAATTTAATAGTTCCTTTGGACACAAATATCTGGCTCTCTTAGTGCATGTACTGAATGTCCTGATAAACATAATATGTCACCAGAAGTAGAGGAGTTCATTTTAGAGAACATACCAGTAATTCCTTCTGTTCTCTATGAGACAATGGACAGAATAATGTTTCCTTTCAATAGTTTACCACACTCACCCCATGTGATGGGTAAGAGATCCATCCCAGCTCCCCTTGAATTGTTTTTGAATCCAGTAGATTGACTAGAAGAAAACACAAATACACAAATGCAGTTAAAAGAAATAAATTATTTCTATTTGCCTCTGTCAAGTTAACACTGTCTGTTGTTGTTGATACAACGATATCGACATGTTTAAAACACAGGACTCTTTATTTTCATGATAGGAGTATAAGAGAAAAAGAAGGAAATGGAAAAGGGAAAGCAATCACAGGAAAAGTTAAGGAATCAAAGCTTCTCTGGCTTTTTTAACTGTGCTTATTTATAATGATAGATCAATATTCAAAATATTGATAATAATTTTTGACAAGGTAATTATAGGTTTAAAGAAGAAATGGTAAAAATGCAAAACAGGAAACATTAATGCTAACATGTTATCAAAATAACTTCGAAGTCCATTAAATTTAACGAATTTACATATGATTTTACTATGAATGAACTTCTTAAATATGCTTCCATAATGAATCAATATTTCTGTTTGTGTCTGTTAGGACATCTTTATATTGTCTGTGTCCCATATGAGTATTTTTTAATACCACATAAATTGTCCACTTATGTGTAATAAACAAAATGCTTAACTAATAATTTCAGGAGAAACCAAAACAAAACTACATTTTATAAAACTCCCTGGAATAAGCTTTAGTTATTTAAAGAAAGCATTGCTACTCAAAGGCTTTAATGATTTTACTCAGAACTTTGCACTAGTTATTAAAATGTCTGATGAATAATAAGATACAACATGAATGTGGTTGCATTTTGAATATATTATTAAAGAAAGACAAATCATTTCCTTTTAACACAGAGAATATTAATTTGTGATGGATTAGAAATTAAAATATAAAAAGATACTTCAAGTTTAATAACAAAAGGCTCACTTTGATTGTTGATCTATTAAACAATGGAAACTATGGTTTTACCTCATCCTTCATCTAAATCAGAAAGCAATCCCACAATTGACTAATGGAAGAGGTGGAGGAAGGTTACACAAAATAGCCATGTATTATTAACACAAACCAGAGCAGGAAAATCAATAAATACAATCAGAAATCATTTTCAGTTTCTATATATACATAAATCAAAATATAATGTTAATACATGCACTGCATAAATAGGTCCATCTGTTGCCAATAAAGTATTTCCTGATACATAAAAAGTCACCCCAAATAGGAAACATTAATCCTATAAAATGTTAAGTAAAAGAAAAAATATATTTAATAGGTGTTAGAATTCTAAATTTTCAAGCACTGCTTTTTAAAGGAAGATATTTAGTTATCTAGATGAGTATTAAAAAATCCTCCTGACTACAAAGTTAGAAGACATATAATTCTCAAAGTTAGAATGTCTTAAGTTTTGCTAGTGAAAGAAAAGCACATAAACTTAATTACACTGGAATTCCTTAATGATTAAAGATTTTTTCTCACAATAAATTAATCCCAATGAGAAGTAATTATATTTAGAGAAGAGTTGCTGTATGGATTACATAGTGCAATTTCCATAATGGTATTATTTCCCAGGATATCAGTTTGGAAATGAACAGTATGCTTAATTATACTGAAATTATCTGTCAAAATGATTTTTAAAAACCCTCTACCAATTAATCAATGTTACAGATAATATTTCAGATTAATCAATGTTAGAGAATTTTTGAAAATATGAGAATACATCTTCCCCTTCAGAGTAAAGTATCTTACCAACATTCATTCTGATAGATAAGTTTGATTGATGAAGCCTAGTTGGACAGTTCTATCATTCATTAGCTGATTTCTCGGAGTTTTACATATGAGTTGCATAGAATTTACAATGCCAATATTCATAAATCATTAGATCATATTTACAATCCCTTTAGGGGTCTAAATGGTTCAATGTATTTGTGCATGTGTGTAATAACTGAGTATGTACTAAATGATGAATATGTCACTCAACATGCTAAGATAAATGGCTGATTTAATTCCAGTATTAGTAACCAGAGGAAAAAAGTGTTTGAGGCAAAGAAGTTATGAATATTGTCTCCATTTAGTAAATGACTCATTGGAATGTAGTTTGTTAACTAAAGAACTAAATACCTTTTAGTTTTCTCTGATGATAATGAGGGAAAAAGGACTGGACTAATCACATCAGCATTTGGTGTCTACTCAAAAGAGAATAACCAAGTCAAAAAGAATTATCTCGCACTGTCAATTAAATAAGTGTAATAGATTAATTAAATTTATTTCATTTTCTCAGAAATGGAATTTTTAGTACACACCATTTTGCGTGAATGAAGAAAACACAATAGCATCATTACTCATGATTCTGATTCTGTTGTCTATCAAACATAATTACTTCTGCCCTGGTTATCTCACAGTGTTGCATCATGTGATGATCAAATAATATAAATGTATTTAAAGCCACCATGAGTTTATAACATGCTATACAGATTCAGTGTTCTTGTAAAATTAATACCTGAACTAACAACCGTACCATTTTGGTTTCTGAAATCTATCTATAATCAACCATGGATATATAACCTAACAGAAAAGAATAGTGACATCAAAACACTTTTTAAAAGCATTTATTTTGAGTTTATATGGTGCCTTTTGTTTATAGCCAAATAAGAAAAGCAGAATCTAAGAATACTAGCCACTTTAAAGTGAATGATTGCTAAACTGGGACTTCCCAGGATACAACCTCAAGTCTCCTGTGATCTGCTGTGCAGCAGTCTGAGTGTAGCATAATTGAAATAAGAAAAAGAGAAAGCTAATGGAATTTGAAAGTCAGCGTGTTGCGAGTGATTTCTCTGTATACATCAACTAAATCCAACATTGCAATATAACATATTGAACCTGACACTGAATCACTCAAGAACTTGGGTTACTAATGCTTTTCTCTCCCAAAATAGAGGTAGACCTTGATCATAGCCTTTCAGTGGTACCAACATACAAATGTTGGGGCACATGGAAGAAGCAGATAGAACTGTGATATACAACTAACTATATTGTAGTTTTTTGAGTTTTAATGATGATTTGCAATGTGGAAGGTTTATTTCAATTGCTGAAAAAATTTTGAGTCCACAATTATGAATTCTAACAAAAAAGAGTTAGGAAATTATTCTTAAGGTCAGACGGAGGATGGCTTAATTCTTTAATAACTGCCTCATGCCAGATTATTTTTCAAATATATAAATTGTTCCTTACCAGTGTTCATATTCTAATTGTATGATTTCCAAATATTTTTGTTTTATAACAGGAAACATGTCATTTCATTAAGTTCAGAATATTTTCTCTTTAAAAAATATTTTCAATTTAAAGGGCTCTATAGCATATATTAACTTCTTAAAGTGATTTCAACTGGACACATTTTAAAATGTTCTGACTGTGAGCAGAGATACAAATAAGTGCTTTTTGGCAAAATTGTATTTGGAAATCACTGTCCAAAGTCTGGATGGATATGGTTCTGGGTTTCTTTCACATGCTTTACCCTGTCTAAACTTAGCGCTTTTAAACAGAAAAGATGTATGAATGGGTAAAGGAGTTTACATTCATGAAAACTGTAAGGGAATCTTTTTTCAAACTCATTGAGTTGGCTTTCAGGTGAGCACTAATGTGAGATTTGCTGAACAAAAGGAAGTATGGTCTCTGATGGGAATTAGAAAGGGTAGAATGGAGTACAGGAGTAAGAACAAAGAATAGAATAAGTTGGCTCAGATTGGAATGAGTACTTCTAGAAAGAAGGAAACCTTGTTGTCATTCCTGCCACTTATTTTTACTGTCACTTTTCCCACCCATCTGGATTGTGGATTTAAGATATCCAGGAGTTTTGGGGCGCCTGAGTGGCTCAGTCAGTTAAGCGCCTGCCTTAGGCTCAGGTCATGATCCCAGGGTCCTGGGATCTAAGGCCCACATTTCATCAGGCTCCCTGCTCAGTGGGGAGCCAGCTTCTCCCTCTTCTCTGCCTGCTGATCCCCCTGCTTGTGCTCTTTCTCTCTCTCCCTCTCTCTCTGTCAAATAAATAAATAAAATCTTAAAAAAAAAAAAAAAAAAAGATGTCCAGGAGTCTTGCTCTCTCTTTTTTCCTATCCTCCATCATAACAGAAAGACAACCAAATAAATGTCCACTCCTTGGTTCATTTGTATTAACAGTGTTATGAAGAATTGTCTGTACCAGGAACTTATACCTCCTTCCCTTCTTAATAATAATGCAATAAAGTTTTTTAAAGGATTCGATTATTGAAATAATTTTTTTCAATAAATACTACCAGTTAGTGAGGACAGATTAAAATTTTAAGACATAAATTTCTGGACTTTTCACTCAGAGAACCATTAACATGCCAAGATTTTTTTCAAGGGCACTTCAAAGTTCTGATTCACGTGACTATGTGTCCACCTAGAAAGACTGAGAATTAAACTAATATTCCATCTTGTAGATTAAGGGCTGCAAATATGCAGACATTGCTAAAATAATTTTTAAAATTAAATGACACAATTTCTTTCTGAAGTGGAAGACCGTTTCAATTATCTAATAACATATCACTATGCTTTATAGTAATGCTATTTGCATTTTGTGAAATGCTAGTTGCACTGTATGAAAATATTGAATTATAAAAATTATCAAATAATTACTTCTAGGTGATCAGAGAAGTTTAATGGCTAAAGAATTTCAGACTCTTACAACGAGAAACATGTTTTCTTGTGAAACCTTCAGCTAAGGTGCCTTTAAAGCCAATTGCAAATAACTATAGAACCACTACAACAGAAAAGAAACCCATCCTTTGATTATGTCTTGCATTTACTAAAGAAGAATGACATTTCCTTTTCTGTTCACACTATCACTGTCATTGTCCCAGCCACATTTCTTGTACACTACTCATCTTTATCATTTTCATCACTTTCTGTTATGATAAAAAGAGTAGCTTTGCTCTAGGTTACAGATAGCAGAAGGGTCCTTTAATCTGCTCCTAGGTTGCACTTAAATGTCACAAATAGAAGAAAATGATACAGGAAGTGATAAATTTTATTCTGGGTGTTGTAATTCTCTGTGTAGTACTCTGGTCAACCATAACATGGAATCAAGAAACCAAGATGTATTTTCTGACAGAAGTCCACCAAAGCTCAGCTTTTCATTTTATTATACATACCAGGATATGCCATTGAGAAAAAATTTAGAGAAGTCAAAGTTTGATTGATGTACTTACATATTTCAACATAACTTTTACCTACTGTGATTACATATTCTTAATTTAATATCTCCCATAGGCTTCCTGTTTATATTTATTTCTACCTAAATATAACTAAAACAGTTTCAGTAGATCGAGTTAATATTGTATTTTATAGACTAAAATTTATACAATTTTTTTAGATTATAAATAAAGTCAACTATAACTTATTGTGTGCAGATAAATCTTCCTGAAAACTCTGTTAAATTTTACAGGCATTTTGTGTCACAGAAAAATATTAATTCATGATAATTTCTCCATCCAGTTGCCAGCTAAAATCATTATGCAAAAATTCAAGAAAAAATTCTGTAGTGCTAGCAGTTCTGTGAAAAAAATAATCCCTTTTGTCACATGGTATTTTAATGGCTTATTTATGTGATATAAGCAGATTTCTGGATAAGGTGGTATACTTTCAACTTATTCTTTCTTATTAGCTTTTCCTCCTGAGCAATAATCTTGGATTTACTTCTATACAGGTCCTAATTATAGAAGAAACTGTAATTAGCTGCCTCATCTCAATCTTTGCCAAGAGCAGGGAGATCTCCTTGGACTCAAAACACACAGTCTCACAGTAAGATGTCTGTGTTTTAATGACTAGGGTTGTTCAAGGAAATGACAGAAACACAGAACAAAATTCTGCTTTAAACCTGGACACATCAATAAATGGAAACCCTGTGCTGTTCCTAATGTGTTAAAGCTTTCTCCTTTTTTTTTTTCCCTTCTTAATCTGAGAAATATAAAGGTCACTCTAATCTCATACTATTATGGAGAAAACAGCTATCAAATTATCACTACGGAATGTGTTCTTACAACAAAATAGTCCTTTCACATAAATGAGTGGGGATGGTCTACTGTCAGTGAAGTTTTAGTGAGTTAACTACCCCAGCTTTAATAACAGTGCCTAGAAGAACAGGTCTCTGTTTCTGTGCATTGTCACCTGATATTATGAATCATTTAGACAAGTAAAATGTGTTTCCCAAAATGTAAAAGTTACTAAAAGTAGAACATTAATGATTATATTAACACTGTACTTTTCCAACATATTTTGCCTTTTAAAGTGTTCTGGAAATAACAGAACTTGTTTATTTCTAATTCAGAAAGACTTTTCTGACAGATTAAAAAGTGAAAAATGAAAATATGTTACGCAATTATTAAATCATAAAAATAATCACTAAGGCAAATACGTATTCAAACCTTAGTATATACATTTTGCCTTCACACCATAAATTGAAGCTGACTTGGAATAAATATTTTAATCATAAAATCTTGATTATCAACCATCAACTACTAAATGAAAGCTATCTGTTCAGTCAGGATTTGACTGATGGCTATGAAAATGAAACAAAATAGGGGTGCCTGGGTGGCTCAGTCATTAAGCGTCTGCCTTCGGCTCAGGTCATGATCCCGGGGTCCTGAGATCGAGCCCTGCATCGGGCTCCCTGCTCGGCGGGAAGCCTGCTTCTCCCTCTCCCACTTCCCCTGCTTGTGTTTCCTCTCTCACTCTCTCTCTCTCTCTCAAATAAATAAATAAAATCTTAAAAAAAAAAAAGAAAATGAAACAAAATAAGCACATTTGCTTATTTTGAACAATTCTACTACAGCATTTCTTTTAGAAATAAAATACTCCTGGAAACCCTTGGATATAAGGATTCAAATTTTAGCACAGAAAAAAAAGTGTAGTGATAACATTTAATTTCAACTTAAGAACATTCTCTGCACATCATTATGCCACAAAACATGTTATTTTTTTTTTTAATTTCAAAAGATACCCCTTGCAGAATAAATTGATTTAAATTTCTGGAAAAGTAAAATCAGGGTCTAGATTTGGCTTCATCATATTCTGGGGGACAACTACATCTGGACTTTACGTCACACATCAGGACTGATAGCTACAGACAAAGACACGCACACATATAAACAAACTCTTCAAGGTATAAATATGGGTTTCTATAGAGGCCCACGAAGGATCCAGTGAGGGTGGTCACATGCTTATCAGTTTAATTCAAAACTTTCCATCTTAGAAGTATGGTGTCAAGGGAAAAAAAATCAAAGTATTAGTGCTGGTGATAGAAAACTTTTAATGTATCACTGCAAGAAAAGGTAGAATTCGGAAAAACCTCTATGTGATTTTTCTTGGTAGTGTAGTCAATATGAACAGCATACAAAAGCTTCTAATTGGGGATGGTTCCTTTTTGACATGCAATCATGAGTTATTTTTTTCTTAACATTTTTCTTGATTCATTTTAATGGTTTTTAGATTTGTGGCTCTGAAATTAAATTTGAGTTTCTAAGTTGTCACTATTAACTTAGAGTAGTAAACCTACTGCAAACCCGGGCAAACATAGAATAAAATATTCTTAATTAGTTTCCAAAGGATCACCTTTAGTATTTTTCTTAATTCTATATAGATTTTTAAAAGATATACACATTTGGAATAATTTTGGACATTGCTTGTAAAGAAAGAGAAGAAAAACAATGTCCTTATTCAATATACAAATGTTTAAGGAAGCCTGTTCATTCAGATGAAATACATATGATTATGACTAAAAATCATTTTTGAAAAAACAAAGGCTATCAAACATTAAAATTTCAGATCAGAAATGTTAATAACACCATAATAAAATCTGAGTTTGTCTTTTTTGAGTTATCTAATGTAAATGAGTATTAACTTATCTATGTAAAACAGATCATAAAAGTAAACCAAGAGAAAAACACTATTCCCTTTTATTCCGCTTCTTTAAAAACATTTTCAAAATTTAGGGATAGCTATATTTGATGGAGTTTATATACCTAATAAAAGAATAACAACCCAATTTAATTTCTATTTATAATTTCTATGATTATGCCAGTTCTTTATATTCAGTTAAAATGCAAAACCAACCATAAATAGCTTTGGCATATGAAAGGGAAAAAATCACAATTTGGACATAATTCTAGCTTTATGCCATCTTTGAATATAATAGGTAGATTAAGGGGTCCAGTTGGGGAAAATTTATAAAATTAGATAATGACAAATAACTTAAACATGGTTATTTTTATTTTTCCTCATCACCAATTTGTAATTCAGAGAAACAGAATTTCATACCATCTTGATTCAAAAAGGTGTATATTCATTCATAAAATTGTGCCCACAGTGTGGTGATAGTTCTTTTTTGTACAGGGACAAATGGTGATACAGACACATACAGACACACACACACACACACACACACATATACACACACACAGTGCTTCAAAGTGGCTTCCCAGCTTAACTTCTCCTTAGTGTGAAAACTACCATTGTATGCAATAAATAAATATATCTTTCCAAAACCTACAGATTTGTATTAATTGATAGATTAGATTTGAAAATCAGGAAATAAATACATGTTAACTACAAACGAGCTGTTCGCTGTTGCCCTTAGTCGCCCCAAGGTAGAGAGAGAACGTCTAAATTTCATACTGATTGGAAGCCAACCAACTTTATCATTGACAAAAAGTTAATTTTAAAGCCTTACATTTTTATCAAGGGAGGGAAAGGATGGGGGGTAAAGGGCAGGTATTACTTTTTACTGGGCCTGTAGAATTTATTCATCTATCTTTCTTTATTATTTGAAAGAAGATAAATTAACCTTACCTTAATGAACATATGGGAAATTCAAGACGAAACCATTTTGATATTGATTAATTAGCAACAAAATTAACTCTGGCTTATCCCTTTGCTCCTGTATCTTTTGAGACCTTACCATGTAATTAGTCAAGATTTTTGTCTTGAAACAAGAGGCAACTCAGTTTGGAGACTTTAAGGTCAAGTTTGTATTTTCTTGAATGAGAGAGTTCCACAAACTCAAACATAAATAA
The DNA here is from genome assembly GCF_004348235.1 of Phoca vitulina. Classification (NCBI taxonomy): domain Eukaryota; kingdom Metazoa; phylum Chordata; class Mammalia; order Carnivora; family Phocidae; genus Phoca; species Phoca vitulina. Next base: position 18,922,109 of record NW_022589711.1, on the reverse strand, counting down.
AAAAGTTTAAAAATAGGGAAAGTAGTTGTTGACTCTAATTATCCAGAAGCAAGAAAAAAAAGTTTGTTGCTAAGCCCTCACTTTTGTTTATGGCAAAATGTGCCAATAGCTTGACTGGTTGAATCATTCATTGGAAACATAAAGGATAACACGTTAGTTTTTTTTGTTTTGTTTTGGTTTGGTTTGCTTTTTTGGTACATTACAATAAAGAAAGCAAGATACTAAAAGCAGCTTTCTGATTTGGAAGACGAATGTCATCAATATGCTGTTTTTGCTCTTTGCCAGGTTACCAAAATTTATTGCAGCAATTAATGCAAAACATATGTGCTGAAGTACCCACATGAAAAATATAATTGCCCCAACTTAATTTGCTACCTTTCAAAACCATGTTTTAGCTACCTTTTCTCAATGCCTCCACTTAAATAGAGTACAAGTGTTTTTATGAAAGAGAAGATAAATCATTATAATTTATTTTCTCATCTTAAGTAATATATAAATTATCTTTTAAATAGGAAAAAGTTTCCACAAGGAATAAAGTCTACTTTTTAGACCATATTCTATTTTCCCCATTACTGACTTCCATGACAATTCCAACAGTTAATTCACACTGTTTTTATTATATAAAACTCTAAATAATAATATTTGCGTTATATTGATAATTGCCTCACAATCTGTGTATGGAATTCCCGACAAAATCTTCTTTCCAGCACGAGGAAAGGAGTGTTGGAGTGTCAGGAAGGAGAGACAGAGGTAAAAACATGTGAAGAAAAGGCAACACAGACATTTTCTCCTATTCCTCTGTCCACATCAAATTTTCTTTACATTATTTTCTTGGTGTGTCCCCCACTCATGCAAATAATCATTAACTTATGAGTGCAAAAAACTATGCCGTTTCTAAGTACTCTTTGAAGCACTTTCTTAAAAGTACTCCGAAGCACAATTTTTCGTTCCATTACTCTGGGTATTTGTAAGTTATTCTTGCAAAGTCACAGGACAAATTAGCTAGTCACTAGGATTAAGATTCAAAAGCTAAGGCTTCTCCTGAAAAGAAGGATGCCTCCCTCCTTCATAGGCATTGGCATACATGAGAAAACATATGAGGTTAAAATCAAAAGACAAAGACAAGAAAGGGCCTGGCTCGGTTACTACTTTATTATGATTTGTTTCCTCAGTTTCCTCAATTGTAACAATGGAAGGTGTCATCATACCTACCTTAGGGCTGTCTTAATGATTAAATGAGGTCCAGTAAATTGTGAATGATAATGTAGGGGAAAAATTCTTTCCAGCCAGCGAATTCTGTACAATTATTACCGCAATGTTGGGCATGGCACCAAGGCCATATTTAGTCTCGGAATCCCCTGGATTCAACAATTCTATCTTTTATGAAAAATACTAAAGTTCCAACACAACCACGGAAACATCAGCATCAGCATCATCCTACTACTAACCTACCTCGATGGCAGCGCTCCCAGAAACACTTTCTAGCCCATTCCAAGTTTACTCGCGAAATCCGAACAGGGAAAATCCTGTTTTAATAAAACGGTGCCAATCAAATATGGGGCTGCAGGAGAAAACAGTTGTGCACAGGGGTGGGGGGTAGTTTATGGAACATGCCCCTTATCGCTCTCACGAGGGGCCTAACAGTTGGCGTGAGTAGGTGGCTTTAAAGAAAACCGGGGGCGGGGGGGGGGGTAGGCTCATTTTAGTTTAGCGCCTTAAGAACTGAAGGAAAGATCGGCTGGAAGACCAAAAAATAGTCGAGAGGTCGGGTCAGACAGCAGCAAGCATGACAACTGGACGTCCCAGGCGCTCCTGTGCTTCCCAACAGAGCACCAGGGGGGTACCAGGCGCTTTCCCTACACTGCAGGGAGTTCGTTCTAGAAGCCTGCAGATATCCCCCTCCTCCACTTGTCAAGTGGTGGCTCCGTGAACTCCTATGGAAAGGAGACCGCGCCACTTCCGGACGCCAAGCTCAAGAGGCTGGCTGAGAGTAATGGGGCGGGGGCGACAAAGCTGTCCGGTCACAGTCCCCGTGAAAGGACGTACCTGGCGCATCCTAGGCGCTCGCGCTTTCTGGGCGGGCCCGACCGAGCCGAGCCCCAGGTGAGGAGAATCCAGGTGGTGAGACGGTCACCGCCTCTGCGAGCGCCAGCAGCTCCGCGGCAGCAGGCAGAGGGCGCACGTTTACCTCTCGCCCGCCCGGGTCTGCAGCCCGCGCTCGGTTTGGGTAACTTGGCGCCCTCGCGCCGCTCACATCCACCCTCCGCCCGGCTCAGAGCGCCCGGCCCCGCCGCCCGGAGGAAGCCCGCAGCAGCGGGAGCTCCGCATGCGACCGCCGCCCCGCCCGCCTGCGGGAGGCCGTGGCCAGCTGAGTGCGTTTGCGGCAGCCAGGCGCCGAGACACTCGCGCACAAAGAACTACCGCCTCCCGGAGGGCAGGGGCTGGGGCTGGGGCTGGGGGACGCGGACCCGGAGTTGAGTATTTATGATTTGATCTTTAAGCCAATGCAGAGAGAAAAAGTAATGAATTCTTGGGAGACCCTGTTTTCCCTCCGCACCACTGAGCCTGTTTCTGCCGACGAAATAGTTTGCAGTTTAGATGCCCTGGTAGTGGGTGTGGTGGCAACGAGGAGCGCTTGCTCATCTCTCAGCTGCCACATTGCTGTCACTACCCGCGAAGCCCTGCTTCCTCCTAAAATTTCTCAGAGCACACGTCTGAAGTGTAATCAATATTGTTTCATCAAATATGGGAGGCGTAACGCGAAGAAAAAGAAACGCCGTCATCCCCTTCTGTGGCCACCCAGTCCCCATGGCTGAGATTATTCACAACAGTTTGTTTGTACAGTGCTGCCACTTGTTTTCCCCCTCCTTCCTCGCCTATTATTCTGACTTCACCATGTTGGTTTGGATTATGTGGATTTTCACCCTTTGCTTTGACTGGAACAGCAGGACATGGTTTAGAAAATGAACGGAGGGAGGGGGCTGCACACTCAGGGCTTCCAGTTTAATAACATCACTCCAAGTTGGAGGCTTTATTTGCTGAACTGGTTTTGATTCCATCCACCCTCCGCATGCATTTGCCCAGGCATCCAAAGGGGGAAGCATTCTTTGGCGTACACTCTTAAAACTTTCCTGGATAAAATATTTTCTTCTGGGGAAAATCAAAAGTTGTATAAACTTTAGAGAAGAAACAACGCAACCACCCCCCTTTTTTTGTTCAGTGTGCAGGTTTTTAGGGTTTTAATAAAAATTGATTAGCCAGATGTTTTAAGTGATAAATATTTTCTTTTTAAGCAAAATATTTATATATTAACATTGGTTTTAGAATCTTTGCACGTCTCTACTTCTCCATCTTTTTAATCAACTTTTTATTTTCTTTTCACTTTCAAAGACCTTTTTTTCTTTGTAATTGACCACCCATTTTTATTTCGGAGAAAGCTGGTAGGAGGCAAACTAAAACTTGCTGACTTTCAGACTTTTCCAAGAGAAAACCTCCTGCCAGGTTTCAAGAACTACCTGATACTAGGCAGCTTGTAACAGAGACCCAGAAAGTAAAATTAAGGGGAACACTGCTCCCACACCCTGATTCCCACCAGGAGTGTTTTCCTAGTTGAATTTGTGGCTTGGAATCCTTTGTATTTTATAAAAGTCACAACATTTCTTTTATTTTTACAGTCATTAGGAAAGAATTTTCTAAGGTTTTCAAATTTCTGAGAACCAAATTTCAAGTCCTACTTTTTGGTATACCTGGATGAATAATATAATGAATGTTTCACACCACCAGTCATCCCTTTATTTGAACAATCTGTGGAAAGCCACTTGTCCACTTTCTAAGAGCCCTGCATTGACCCTCCCTGGTGATAAAATCCAGATCTCTGAAAACAGAACCCAAAAGGGGACACCTGCATCTGTTTTTCTAAATCTTTTATCAAACAGGAATTAAAAGAACAACGTTTATTAAATGTTTTAAAGGAAAAGTGTGTATCTTAGAAAATAAAGTTGAGGATCTTGACAGAAAATGATTTGTAAATTTAGTGTTCTTCCAAGATATACATATTTCCCCTTACATCTAGTATTTATGCCAAACAAAATCATTGGGAATGACTAAAATCAAAGGTAACCCACATCACAGATTTCTTAGTAAGTAAATGTCTATAGAAACTTATCGAGTTTTGATGATTTGTGGAAAGTTTTATTAATATTTTCTTGAAGATTTTATGACTTGGAAAATGTAACTCTCAAAAACAGTCCTTGCTCTTACCATTTGCGTTGAAGTTAGTAAATCAAATATACTGTGGAAATATGTTTTGCCTTTAAAAATCCTTTGCATATGTAACTGATTATTTGATATTTAAAAATTGCATATATTTTATTTCAGAAAAATTCCAAAGCTTCAGAAACAGTTTTAACATTTAGGGTACTTTATAAAGAAAGGTACTGTGAGAAGCTAATAGAAGTGAGGGTGTTAAAAAACACACCAAAATTTGAATATTGACATGTGGATAATATATAAACACGATAAAGAATTTTACTAAATCTTTTCTTTAACAATAATAAGTTTCTTAAGACTCAAGGTAAAACTACTAATTTGTTTATATGAGCAAGGTGCAAACCATAATTATATTCAATTAATTAAGAAACTTCACACAAAATTTCCTAAACTCACTAAACAATGTTTAAAAAAATGCCTTCAAGTTCTGATTGTTTACAATATTTTGTTTAAAATTTTATACATTAATTTTAAGTGCTTTTCATTTTTGCTCCCAATTTCTAGCGTTTCATGGAAAAGACAACTTTATATAAAATGCAGCCATGATGTAACACGTGGCAATGGTGTTTTATTATATGTAGTTTCCCTTTTATAGTTCCAGTTGTTTCTGAGTTATAAATATATCCAATTGACCTTAAATCTTAAAATAGGCAGAAAAGTGATATCAACTAGAGTACCAATAATAAAAAAGTATAAAATTGAAAAATTGATAGCTGGTTTGTATTTATAAATCTATTGTTATTGCCACAATACTTATTATTTAAAAGAATTTTTAATTGCTCATTTATGACAAGGACTAGAATGGTGTAATGGATGAAACATAAGAGGGAAGAGAATGGACATTTTTCCCACTTGAATTATTATTATCAATATTAGTCGTTGAAAAAATATAGATTCAGAATGAATTAATTTCGTGATAGATTTTGAGAGGTTACTAAAAGTTTCTTTCCGGCACAATCAAAATATTATCGTAGCAATTCAGGTTGTCAGTAAAAGCTTAAACAAATTTGCTGATAATCCTGTTAATGACCTAGGTCAAGTGTTAACTGTTGTGGGTTATAAAATAGTGAAATTAAGGTTTCTCCTACCTCCAGGCAAATAGCATAGTTATAACTATTGGGGGCTGGGAGGAGCTATTAGGGGAGCTATTAAATTACAAAAATGTATAATGCATTCAATTATTTAGTCTAGCGTGATGAAATGCTATTAAAAGCAAATGTAAAACCTCTTAAAAAAAAACCTATAAAGATATGACAGCTTAGTCTCCATAAATATTTCAATCACAATGTATTATTATTTGAGGATAAGTGTTTATATATGAAAAGAGATGCCAATTTATAGTAATTTTTAAAAAGGGAATAATCCATTGTTTAAATGTTTATCTCCAACATTTGCTTAAAGTCAAAGGGAAGTATACAGTGTTCATTTGCAAATTTTACTTTTAAGCTTTGAACAGTCACAGAGTCGCCTCTAGTACTTAGAAGATTTATGTTCAGTAAAATACATTTCATAGATACAATGTCCCAGCCACTCCAATAAAAGTCTCCCAAAATAAGTAGTATATAAATATGCAGATTTAATTTTATTTACTTTTATTTTGAAAACTCTGATTTCCAATGTAAAGAGCTCTATGGGTAAATGTTAATCTAATTTACAAAGGCTTTTGGATAGAAAAATGATTCAGTGCTTATGTACTGATGAATAAGCAGTTCATTCTGCCTCAGACTCCTTCAAATGTAGAAAAGTATTAAAAGAGAGTAACTTATCTTTTGCTAAAGAGATTGATACTTCACTTTATAGCAAGTTTTTACCTCTTTGCAAAGTTATTTTTCTTTACCATTATTATCATCCATTTGGGATCAGAACAGGGAGCAAATATATGAACTTCTTAAATAACACGTAGTGTAGCAATCCTATTTTGCCATGAGTAGTTGATTTCCTATTGGAAGTCTTTTATTGGTGTGTCATGTAAACAGAGACCTGATAAGATTTTAACAAAGTTCCATGCAGCTTTAATAACGTTTCTATTTAAGTAGATAGGCCAATTGTTAGTTTAAGCAATCATTGAAATTATGAATAATCTATTATCGTTGAGGAGGCCAGTGATAGAAAGTATCACCTAGAATCATTTTCTTGAAAGCATATTAAAAAGTTATTTGTAACTGTATTAATAAGAGGAAAGTTCAGATGAAACTTTTTCTAAGTATTTTTTTAACTTTTTAATCATAGGCCCATGGCATTTTAATAGATATTTGACTATCAAATCTCAAATTAAAAAAAAATCACACAAGGGAAAGCAATTAACTCAATGGCTTGGTTTTGTTCCCTTTTAATTCTATCATGCCTGACTTCATAATAGATTGTGAAATAAATTCTAATAAATTTTACTAGTAGATTTCTAGTAAATTTTCTTTGGTGTTGAAATATAATTTTTAACATAATATTTTAAATGCAACCTAGTATTTTATATCTCAATTCTCAAAATTTATATCAGAAAGCTATATTAATCAGATTCATTTTATCATTATTACTTCCACCAAATATATGAATTTTCAGAAGCATCTTGCTTTCTATTCAAATGACATTGTTAGAAGAATTTCATGGAAATCTTGGCACATACTTGGATTTTTCACTTTTCATGTTGTTCAACTCAACTTTTAAGACTTAAGCTATTGCATTAATATTTAAAATTTCACTCAAATATTGCTCAAGTTAAATCATTCATTTTAAATTTTGTTCCAAAGCTTCCCTTCATGACCTCAGGAGGGAAAGGAAACACTACTCATAGGACATAATCTGGAAAGAATAATCCCATGAACAATGAATAAACTTTTATCCAAGCAAATTAAATGTAATTGTGTCACTTTTCGGCATATATTTCCCTTTCTATATACATCCCTGCCTGCATAATAATATATCCATTATATACTGAAACATACACAAGGTGTGGCTTAAAAGAAATTTACATTTGATTATTCCTGTTTCATTAAATTAATATTCAGTAATTTTATGTAAGCATGAATAAGTTTCAGGAGTCTTTTTTTTCCTCTTGCAGTTTACTGAAAGGTTATGTTTTCCACAAAAATACTGACTCTCTCAGCTCTATCCCTGTGCATTATTAATTCAGTAAAATCCATTATCTAAATAGTTTATAAATATTCCATCTGGAGAAATACAATTTATCATAGCAATACGGGAATAATATTTCTAGACTTCTAGTTATTGTCAATTCTTTAATATCTTCAAAAAATAAGATTAAACAAACACTAATTTTTGCTTACTGATATGTTACTCATTATACAAATGATTACTCTTGCCTTTCATTCAATGAAAAATGATTGACCATTACTTTCAAATAAAGATTTTAATTTGATTTGTACAAAAAAAAGTCACTTATAGGTGATCAGACGATTTTCTTGATCCTTATATTTTAGAATTTTCACTTTCCCAGTTAAAAAAAGACACAGAAAAACTTAATGATATCTACCAAATTGATAAAGGCAGTCACTAAGGAAAGAACAAAATTAAACTGCTCTATTAGCAGTGAAAGTAGGTCACCAATATGAGCAGTTTTTAGACTTAATTAAAAAGTTTCTACATATTTTGAGTATTTACTTGTCTTTTTGAAATAATGCATACAATATACAACAGTATTGGCTTGCCAATATATTTTTAGTGACAAAATACATAATGAAGCATTTTCACATCTTGCTCAGTATTGCTAAATTGCAAAATAAATTACTAAATGTTATTGTCATAAGTTCAAAATGATTAAGAGGAAATCAAAGTTGTAAATGTTGCTTTAAAACAATCAATTAGTTAGAGAACTTTGTCTTAAGAGTCAGTGATTGTATTCACAAATCATTAGGAATAGATCACAAAAGGTATACATGAAAAAAGCAATGTATCCATCAAATACACAATCTTATAGGAAACATTAGTGTCCTCAATTTTACATTTGCACTTTAATCCACTGAAAAGGGATGAATACCCATTAGGAGGAAAATAAATAACCCAACATCAGGAAATGCCATTTGCTGCATATGGACATTCTTTCTTAATTTGTTATTCAGTTATTTACTATACCTACCCAGGAGCTTTTCACTTTCCATCAAATACTTTCCCTTACTCATATATAAACCCTTAAACAAAGAGAATCCAACCTAAGCTTATTGTAATTCCTACAAATATCACTTATGTTAATGTGGCATATGCTGCTCATTAGAACCTGTACCATAGAGCAAACCATCGCCTGGCAGGATACACATCACTTTAATACAGCAGTTGCAATATAAACACACACACACACACACCATCAGCTTCAACAAACTCTGATTTCCCTTTATTTAGTCCATTCATAAATGCCATGATCCTAAGTAGGAGCAACCTGTCATTACCTTTAAACATACTAAAGAACCTAGCAAGGAGGGTTTAATTTTCTTTTAAACTTCTCAGAGTACTACATGGTCATAATTAGAAATAAAATACTGCCATGCCTATTTGGCAATTAACATCGTGGGCTGTAAAACTGGAGGATTTTTCTCTTTCTTCTTTCTTTCTTTCTTTCTTTCTTTCTTTCTTTCTTTCTTTCTTCCTTTCTTTCTGCTTAAAATTGGCAAACAAGGTAATTGCTTGAATTGGTATCAGATTAAAACCACATTTTAGGTTTAGGCAATCCAAAATTCTCTCCTAAAGTCTTTTAGAAGACAGCAGAAAATAAAAGCACATCTGTAGTTTACTCTCAGAGGAAACTGCTTTATTCTGAGGCACCTTAACGACCTGAAAAGGTTCCGGGAGAACGTGCTTTGAAGAGCGTTAGCCCTGCGGGGCAGGGCAGTTTGCTGTACCTGGCTTACCTTCATTGGAAGGTTGGAGAATCAGTTCCCCGAAGCAGTTGAGAAGGGAGCAGCTGAGAAGGAGGAGGATGGAGAGGTGACAATCCATGTTGCTGGTGCAGAGGGCAGTGAGAGGAGCATATCTCCATGAAGCATGCCACTGATGTGAGGGGGAGCGCTCTGATTGCTGGAGAAGTTACCATGCTCCGCTCGCAGGCTGATGTCAAGTTTGACACTGGAGATAAGGAGGAGTCTGGCTGCCTTTCCTCGAACCTCGCTCAGGGACTTCCCTGGGTCCTAGTGCCGTCGGAAGTGAGCGAGGCAGAGGAAGGAACAGCACGCGGAGACTTGGAGACTCGCAGACTGCTCTGAAACACAGAGCTGGGGAGCAAGGGGTGGGATGGGGGGGTGCGCCGCCCATAGGCAGGAAATCCAGAAGTCGTGATGGGGCAGTGGTAGAGAGCAGTGGAAGGGAGGGAAAAACACCCGCTCTTTATTTTCATTGAAAAGCAGCTATTTTATTGTTTGCTATACATGCTCTGTAGGTTAATTCCCTGAAGAAACCAGAAACCCTGATAGGAGTGTCATATGGCAGTGTGAGTGAAAAAGAAAGTGAAATGCCAGAAGATGTTTGTATTATAAGAACAGGAGCCTTTCGTTAAAAAAAAAAAAAAAAAAAAAAATCAAAGATGATTGTATAATTCAAAGGAAAATTAGGATTATTACTTTACTACATTCAATGAAATCATAACTCTTATGAGTCCTTTGTGGTGCAGAAGGACACTAACACAAACCCCAGATCAGAAAGTCTTTTCAGTTCTGTACCAAATGGTATCTGGGCTTTCAAATAGATTTGGCACAGGGATTTCAGTGTACATTTGGTGTACTTTAGTTTTCCAAACCGGGAGTAACCTTTACCATGCTAAGGAAGTGAACAAACCCAGCCCCAGGAATAGCTGCTGGTCAGCATTCACTTTTTTCTGTGCTGTGGGTATAATACAAATCAAACCTGAAGTTCTTGACAACACATCACTACCCCTCTCTCTCACCATCTATGTTAAGATCTCTGGGTTCTATGAGATAAACATGGCATAATTCACAGCTCGGCATTCAGCTTTTCAGCCACTTCCAATCTGATAATAGTTGGATACTGTTCTTCTTTAACATTCCAAATCCAATGGCTAAATAAAGTGTCCTAGCACTTTCTCACTTTATACCATGCCTAGAAATGATTTCTCTTATTTCCAGTTCCCTTGTTGGACAATATAATAGCAATCTATTTCAGCTGAATAATTTTGTGATTTATATTTTGAGAACTATCTTCACTTATCTTTAAAATATCCCCCCGAAATTGATTACTCAAATATCCTCCTGCTCATCTATCTTTTCCTATTCTAAACAGAAAACAAGACTCTCATTGCTTGCACAACTCCAGAAAGTTAAGATAGGTTGGCAACTTTAAAATCAGTGATCAATTTTAGAGCACTAAGTTGTGGAATCTAAATAAGGGTTTGAAAAGGCCTTGCTAATAACATATTCATTTCACAAACACTATGTTTTTAATGAGAGAACACAATTTTCACATGAATTGAAGTTAAGGGCTTCTAGACTAGCTTGTCGGCTGGGGTGGGGGGTTGGGAGGTGGGTAGAGGAAGTGAGAGGAAGAGTGGCCCTGCTCACTTTCTATGTACGCCTTGTTACTTTGTATCTCTAACTTCTTCCCACATTATGTCACCGGAGGCTGTATAACCGTCTTCAAGTGCCAAGTCTGTCAGAATTGAAAATAATGACAGATACTGAACAGAGGACTCAGATAATGGTGACTCTGGCATTTTTTTAAAGTTGCAACACAACTTTAGTCTTTCCATAAGGCACAGTTCCATTGTTCTAGGGTTAGATAAAATTTTTCTGAAACTTGAAAGAAAATAAAGTCTTATTTGAAATGACAATTTATAAACATTTTGGAAAAATATGCCAATGTGCTGATATCCACATACACTGGCTTCCCCTCACACTACTTCTCTCCTCACAATTAACTGCTGTCACTGGGGAAAGAGGCATTCATGTTTGAAGGAAACTACAGTAGTGTGAAAATGGGTAAGAAGCAATTGTTGGCCTGGGAATATAATATAAACATTATAAGATCTCTCAATTATAGACTCTCTAAGTCAAGAGACATCAAACAATAAGTAAAGAGTTTCCACAATCTGAAATACTTATCAAAAGTGCATATCCCTTCTTCCCACCACAGATTTACTTAACTAAACCTCTGAGGTTGGGACCCAGGAACCTGCAATTTGATGAGCTCCTCAGGTGATCCTGTGGTGATCCCAACATTTGAGAACGACTGCTGAGTGTGAAGAGGGAAAATCAGAAACAGAATGGTGAGATTTGAGGCAATTTTAAAAGTAAAACTAAAGTAATATGGAGCCGAACTACAATCTAGCAAAAAGAAGGAAAATACAAGATGAAATTAAAGTACATGTGTGAAGTGAAACAAACACTGTTCCCCAAAGAAAATCTGGGTTTGGGGTTTGAGGAAGAGGGAGATGCCTGACCTCTGCAATATTTAGTTCACTTAATATTTCAATTTAACAGAATGTGAGTGTCTAACATGTACCTGCTCATGTGTTAGACACTGAGGGTAAAAACATGAAGAAGACCTTGTTTCTGTCCTTTAAAATAATTTAGAATCACATTATGGCAAGTGTTAGATAGAGGTAGAGTATTTTATAATATGGGGTGGGGGTGGGGGGTAATTCTAGTTAGGGGTTAAAGGATATTCCTGTAAAGGAATAGCTGGCGATTGAGTGACACAAGGAAAGATTTGTTTTAAAGAGAAGAGTTCTGAGAAGAGAGAATATATTTGAAAAGCACCCTTTCTGGAAGAAATGATAAATACCTATATTACCGGAGCATAGATTTTGAGGTGAGGTGAGGGGGTATGAAAAAGAGGAGACAGAAGGGATAGGAAAGAGCAAGGTCATAAAGAATTTTGTGAACTCTTCTAAGGAGCTTGGACTTGAAGGTGATGTGGGACAGAAGAGAGACCTATTCAATTTGCATTTTAAGAAGATCATTTTGCAGAGCGACTGGGTAGTTTAGTCGGTTAAGCCTCTGACTCTTGATTTCAGTTCAAGTAATGATCTCAGGGACCTGAGATCGAGCCCCACATCAGGCTATGCTCTCAGCGGGGAGTCAGCTTGAGATTCTCTCTCTCCCTCTCCCTTTGCTCCCCTCCCTGCCCCGTGCTCACACTCACTCTTGCTCTCTCTCTTCCTCTCTCTAAAACAAATAAATAAATCTTAAAAAAATAAAATATAAAAATAAAAAGATCATTTTGACATATTTAAGTGGGGAGAGTAAAATGGAAGCAAAAACACCAATTAGGAGCCAAGAGACCAATTAAGATCCCTTTGCAATAGAATAGCCAATATCATGTGGAGATAGGAGAGAGGCTCTTGAATCAGACTAACCTAGGTGACTGCCCTTGTTCTATTACTCTTCGTAAAATTCTAATAATAACAGATCCTCCCTGATAGGGATGTTGTAAGGATTAGATAAGATTTGGGATGGTACAGATAAAGTCCAAGCCTAGTGCTTGACACATTAAAAGCATTCCAAACATCTTTTATCTTGATCTAGAAGAGAGATCTAGATGGTATGATGCTGAGCAGTGACAGTAGAACACGAGTCACACAAATATAAGTGGGGGAAATTGGCAAAACCTCATAATAGATTGAGTACAAGAAATGGATGGAAGTGTCTAGGAGGCCTTTCAATCTCTGGCTTGAGTGAGGAGGTAGTCAGGAATGCAAAAGCAAAGATGGACATGAGATACAACAATTTCTATTTTAGGTGTATCTATATGAAGTGGCCCAAGGGAAAGCCAAGGATAGATGAACTACTAGGAGACAAAGACCTTCACTGGAGTTCTTCCTTTGGGAATAATTTCCTTTGCAAATAATTACTATTAAAAAAAATAAGTAGGTTCATCCACATAAGCAAAATGTTGGCAGAAAGATGAGTTGGACAAGGATGAAACCCTAGCATATGCCAATACTTAAAGGACAGGCAGAAATAGAGAAGAACAAAGAGCTAGAAGAGAGGAACATATTATTAAAATTTTTAAGGGTTTCACAAAGAATTCATGGTCAGCAGTGCATGCAAGAAAAATATTCAATAAAATATTGACAGAAGAGTGACAGTTGGATTTGACAGCCGAAGGTTTTGATGACTTGGGGGGTAGCAGTTCTGGAGGAGTAATTGGGCTCCACATAAGCATTGAGCTAAAGGAGTAAATGGAAAGTGAGGAAGTAGAAAGATAAATATACTACTCTTTCAAGAAGGTGAGCTTAGAGGAGAAGGCATGCCTAGAAAAGGAAAGAGCAAGGGGTAATGAGAGTGCTAAAAAATGGGAGAGGCTTGCAAGTTTTCTCTCATGTGCTTGGCTGGCCAGTGATGCAAATAATTGACAAGGAATTTAGTGGACCAAATTTGGGGTATGGAGAAAAGGTGGGGAAATAATGGCTTCTATGTAGGACATGGCAAGATGCAAGTATAGATATTCAAGCCAATAGTTAGAAGGTAAGCCCAGAAGGGAGGGCAGGTTAGACACTGAAAGTTAAACAATCATTAGTGAATTGGTAGTAGCTTAATCCACTGGAATAGATGAAATTGTCCAGAAAGGTCATAAACAGCAGGGGAGAATCAGTTCTGTTAAATAAAATATTCAGAAGGGAGACAGAGGATGTGTAATTATCAGAATTAATTGAGTAGGAGTAAATGTTATAAAAGAAAGGTAAAGAGAGAATGAGTTGGAGATGGCAAGAGAGATGAAAATTTCAGAAAAGGAGAGAATCAACAACAACAACAACAACAACAACAAAAAGATTTTTCCAGTTAATGGAAAGGCCAAAGGACTAGGAATCCCACCCCAAAAAAATCATATTTAAAGCTGCAAAATTCTTTAGAGCTTATCATTTTACAGTTAGAGAAAGATTAAAACATTGGTGACTTCATTCTGTTCATGCGGTCAAAGGCAACAATAGGGAAAGTATCTGAAAGCTCTTGCCAGTATGCAAAGAAAACATTAGAAAAAATACTTACGAGGAACTTTATAGGAAATCTTCCATTACCTAAGTGTTTGAAGGTGATTAGAATAGGATAATCCAAGAAAGTTTCTTGAAGGGTTGTGATTTTCAGGACAGTTACTAAATTTTGGACTTGAAAATAGTCACAGTAGGTTGCACAAATTAATTTGCTGTATTTTAACTGATATCTACCGAATTAACATATCTCAAATTTAAACATGCAAGTTTATGCAATCAATATAAAAATTAGCATGCCTGAATTAATTGAAAAATGCTAATTGTAAGTTAGAAAGATTTCGTTCAATTGTTATAAAGTCGTCAGAAGAAAAGTAAAAAAAAAAAAGATCAGAAAGGTGATATGCTTGTCAGGATCAACCAATGCTATTTAAAACACACTCTTACACTGACTTTTATAACTACCTCTGAAACATTTCTCCATTTTAAAAAACAGACCTTACTACTACCATTACTTCCTAGTCTTCCATTTCTCTTACCAAAAGACAGTCAAAACAAGCCAAGAGTTCATCTTAAGATCTAAGGAAAACACCCCAAAGCTCTGAGCAAACTCTGAGCAAAGCACGTGGAGCTTGAGGTGGTGGGGGAGTGAGGGAGCATTTGGCTGAAACAGAACCAATTTCATAGTCCTTTTAAGTCCATTTTTGAGAAATAATCATATATATTTACACACATAATCATTCATATACATATATACACTCACATTAATACATGCACACACGGAGGAAATACTGTATTGATACTCAATCCAATAATGTCTTCTAGAGTGGGTTGTCTCAATCTTTAATGTGCAGAAGTTTGGGGAGCTTGTAAAAATGCAGACTCTGACTTTGGAAATCAAGCACAGGGCCTGAGATTCTGCATTCCCACAAGTCCCTACACCATGTCTTCTGTAGGTCTGATAACACTTTGTATGGCAGAGTTCTAGAATACATAGATCTTGTTTGGAAAATTAGTATAAATATGGAGATACCATTTAAATATAAGCATAAACATATTTAAAAAGTCAGATGGTAAAAATATATGAAATACATGGCCCAATAGATTCAACTTTTTCTTTCAGTAAATTTCCAGATAAAGCTAATGCTCCCACAAACTAGTTAGATAATACTGTAGTACCCCAAATTGCTCTCTTCTTGAAGGTAAGTAGTCAAGACTAATTCACCATTACTGTGAACTCTTATTCTGTTTTTATCTAAATCACTCTTGTAAGCATTTTATAATATACTGATCTGCATTGTTATTGAAGTGTTTCAAGGGTATGAACTGTC
Organism: Phoca vitulina; assembly: GCF_004348235.1. Lineage (NCBI taxonomy): Eukaryota > Metazoa > Chordata > Mammalia > Carnivora > Phocidae > Phoca > Phoca vitulina. The sequence goes on along the minus strand of NW_022589711.1, from coordinate 18,906,626 downwards.
TGCCCAATATTTTAAGTTCTTTAATGACAAAGTAAATATCAAACATTATCTAGAAGAGAGAAGATACTGCTCAACACAAGAATGTATAATAATCTCATTTTATTTCAGAATATGTTGAATATGTGATAATTACGGTTTGATAATAATTTCTCAAAGTATGTATTGAGGCCAAATTTCAACTATCCAAGGGGATTTGCAAAGCTTAACAAGCATAAGAAAACCATTGTAAAACAAACCCATGACTTAATACAAAATGAATTTGTGTTTACAAGTATTAGGGCATTTATCTAAAGATAAAAAGTAATGTCCCTCATTTCTAATGGATTAATTTTGATTACAAAATAACATTTTAATTTTCTTGATATGCTATGTAGTTCAGTAAACAAGTAACAGAAATATGGTTTAATGATGTCACATTTATATCATACATATATATGATTATGGCTCAGGTAAAAATGTAGGTGCAACCAGAGTATTTTTAACAAAAAGCAAAAAGTGATAAAAGATTATTAAACACTCCATAGAAGTATTTTGAGAACACATGGCTTCAATTTTGTTTCTCAAGTGTCTTGTAAGCCTGAACATAAAATAGAAATACTCAATACAGGAAAATTAACTGATTATGTGCTTGTCTAACCATAGTCGTCGATTCAGCTGGGAACCGGAAAAATAATCTATATTAAGTCATAGGGATCTTCTATTCAACAGTGTCAAACATTTGTGATTTTTCACGGATGCTCTGGTTTCCACAAGTGCCCAAATAACCTCACCTGCTTTTCCAATTTGTCTCCTAGACTGTGCTATGGGTCAGTGATCCCTATTCTGTCATGTCAATACAGTGGTTAAATAATGATAAATAATTTAAAATGTGGCAGGTAATCCACATCTTAATGCCAATCATCTTTACCCATGCAGTATTTCCCAAATTAAAACGGAAGCTACTTCCATTTTAAACTCTAGGTTTTTATATATCCAAATATATTTCCTTAAATAAAAAAAAAGATATTTTGCATATTTATTTGAAACTCAAAAAGTAACTGAATTTTAAGAGTCTCATGCTCTACCGACTGAGCTAGCCGGGCGGGTGCCAAAAAGTAACTGAATTTTAAAAATAAATCAAGGTAAAAGGGATTGCTCCTAAAACATTTAAATGCAATTATAAATATAATAATGACATCATTTTTCTTCTAGAAAAATAAGATACCATCCTCCAGTTCCTAATTATAGCAATGAAAGGATTCAAAATATGTATGTTGTATTCTTATTATTTCAAGTGTACTCACTTAGCAATGTCTATCATTTAGTTAGTTTGGGCTCAAATATTTGACAGTTATTTTTCGAAACCCTTGTACAAGTAAAGCCCCAAGTAAAAGAGTGGACCTTTTTAAAATCACTTTACAGTACAATAAATTTACAAGTCAAGCTCACACATAGGAAGTCTGTTGGAGGTACATCACACTGAAACACATGAAGGAGTGCTATCGTATGCCAGTACTCACTTCCCTCGATTTCATGAAAGATGTTGTGTCAAGCCTCCTGCTTAGGAAGTTACTGTGGGCCGTGCACTCCACTAGAGGGCTCTGCAGAAGCGGCAGTCACTGCCGCTGAAGATTCAGGTGTGTAGATAGCTCACTGACAAAAAGCACAGAGGTCTTCCCGGGAATTAGCACAGCTTTATTTTTAGGTTTAGTTTGATTCGTCTCCTGATTGGTAGTAATTAAGAAGGGTTATGGAGGCCTGCGTGTGAGTTTTATCTGATCACATAGCATTCTTTTACTTCCCTTATCTGGACCCAGTGATGAATTCATTAAGAAAACAAAGTATCACGTTTGATTTCTGGTCCAAAGAAATCTACTCATGTCAACATTAACAGGTGTTGAGATGAGTGATACAATTTCTTATCATTCTCTCTTCTACACAGTTTCCTCATTAAACTTCCCCATCGAAATGGATAATGAGAATGTGTGAAGGTAAGATTTACAGTATATTTGAGATGCTTTCGGCAAAATATGAGTTAGTAAAATTTACTGAAAAAGTTAAAGGAATATGAGAAAAGCGAAGATGACGCAGGATCTCCAAAATGGATAGTCACGTGTTTGGAGCCTATGGTGGGCAGAAGACAGGGCTTCACCTGTGCAATTAATGGTAAAGGTATTGCAGAGAGCAGCAACTAGAGCAAACACTGAATGATTTGGTTTTAGCACTTTAAATTTTTTTTTTTAAGATTTTATTTATTTATTTGACAGAGAGAGACACAGCGAGAGAGGGAACACAAGCAGGGGGAGTGGGAGAGGGAGAAGCAGGCTTCCCACTGAGCAGGGAGCCCGACGTGGGACTCCATCCCAGGACCCTGAGATCATGACCTGAGCCGAAGGCAGACGCTTAACGGCTGAGCCACCCAGGCGCCCCATAGCACTTTAAATTTAAAAGCTTACATCTTTAAGAAGGGATCAAAATAAAAATGGATGGACCAAATATTCTAATATCTTTTTTGGACAACAATATACCTGATGCTCCTATGGAATGTGTCTAGCTCTCATTAGTAAAAGTGGCACCCCATCATGATTTCCAAGAGAGACATGATACGCTCTTTGAATTTGAGTAAGTGCAGAAAATTCTTGTAGGGATGAGCTTTTTCACTGGAGCAGGATGTGCCTAACTTAGAAATATGAATTTCTTTTCTATCTTTACTGTAAAAACTTGAATTATCTATTTTTAATAAACTTCAGATCGAAAGTTTGCATAATTTCTGCAATATTGAACAATGTCCTTGTTTCACAATCTTTAACTTAGAACTATTTTTGATAGGTTGATGGAGACCTTTCATTGATGGAGTGATAAGCCAAACCTAACAAATACCACTCTTTGACAAGCCTGAGGAAGTACAGAATACTGCACTGTTAGAAATATAAAGATGTCTATGAATGCTAGGTCGTGTATAGACCACCTGTATCCAGCGTTCGAGCCTGCCAAAAGATGAGTTCATCCAAAGTGCTGTGTAATTAGCAAATAAAATATAAATTCCAGGAGAGCAAAGATTTTGGTCTGTTTTGTTCACTGCTGTCTTCCTAACATCTAGAACAGTATCTGGCACATTGTAGGTCCACAATCAATATTTGCTGAATGAATGAAAACATAATTCACATTCATGATAATATACTTAAAGTTTTGTTTTTTATTGTTCTGCTTTGTCCCTTTTTCGGATTCATTTTATGCCAGACTTCAACATTCTACCCTGTAGCTTCATTCTTTACTTTTCCTTTTCAAATAGTTTAGCATAACCCAGAAATGCAGGCAGAAGGAGTTACTCACATAACAGTGAATTAATAAGACTTATTCCATTATATTTGAATAAGTTCATACATTTGCCTTTTTGATAGAAACTTAAACTAACAATCTTACACCCCCATCCGTTTAAAGACATAGACAGCTAGGTTGACTAGACAATATTAAGGGCTATGTAAGTGAACTATTGACCCTAGAGAGAGATATCTGGAAATTATTCTTGAGGCAACCAATAACCGAACAGCAAAAACCTTTGTCTGTATATCGATTGAATTTATTTAACAATCTTTATGTTAACTTATTTATTTTCATTTGTAATAAATTAACTTTATACAGAGGAATTCAAAGAATGATAGAAGCAAGACAAAACTACAATTGAACAAAACAATGCAAATACTTCAATTTATAAAATTCTTCTCCTTATTTTTAGTTTTTTAAAATTTAAAACCCTCAAAACGCAGTATTTTATTTTGTGGGTTTCCCCCCCAAAATAGGGAGAAGGCCTTCTTATACCTTTAAACTCCCAAAAAGTCAAACCACACAGTCAGAGATCTCTAGGTCTCATACTTGCATAAATAACAAGAAAATAACTATTAGGAATGAATATTTGAAATGACTGCTGGAGAAATCAATTGTTATAGCCAGTCAAATTTCAATTTTTAGACTTCTTCAAAAAAGCCATTTAATGTCCATAAAGTTTAATGTATATTTTTAATTAATTGTACCACAGGTAAGTGATCCTCATTTTAGAGCCATCAATATTTAGCAAAGTAGCAATATATATATATATATATATTTTTTTTTTATTTGCTAAATAACTCAGTGTGGAATAGAATAAATGTAGCATCTGATTTCAAAAGAGAGCCTGGCAGGCAGCTGTGAGATTTAGAGGTTTTATTTGTCCTCGGGACAAACATATTACAGAAAAAGATAGTGCTGCTCAAGTTCTTCTATGTTGTGCTACACGTCATGAGTCAGCTCATATCTAGTATAGAGTTTTTTGTTTGTTTAGTTTATTTTCCTCATCAATATTCAATTACCTGAATATCCTTATGTAGCCACTTGCATTATTTTTATCAATCTTAAGACTCTAAGGAAAGAACCTAGAGAAAAATTTTAATGCATTAATCATGAAAGTTAAAGAAAAAAAAACTAGCCTCTTCATCTTTATTTGTATATTTAGTTATTCAAGAATTTAAGTATAAACAGGGTTAGCTTTGGGTGAAGAAAATCTTCCTAGAAGGGCTAAAAACAGAAGTCAGTTGTTTAACACAGTTGCTGAGAGAGGTTATTATAGAGACGTTTTCCAACTTGGAAAAAATGAGTCTTTATTCCCTTGGATGCTTCTTTGTTTTATGGAGCATTGAAGTCCTAGAATTAAGGCAGTGAATAATGTTTCAGTAAGATTTCCTACACTGAGAAATTCTTCAAAGCAATCTTAGGCCATGGAAACCTTGAAACATATTTCAGCAGGTTATAGTGCAACAGAAGAAATAGAAAAATTACGAAGGAAAAAGAAAACAGCACATGTAAATTTCAGATACAGAAAATTCATAATATCCCCTACATCATCTTAACATCCAAAATATGTTCTAGGACATATTTTTGCTCAATAACAAACTCTCTAGAAAGCAGTAAGTTCTTGGAGAAATAGGGTAAATATAATTTTAAGTAACAATCTTACTTAAGATTGTAGATCTTCAATCTACTTGATGAAGACACCACTTTCTACCACTTTATGCTGTGTGCAGGAGCACTTAACAAATATTTAGAAATTCCTACATGTTTGGGCCACCTGGGTGGCTCAGTCGGTTAAGCAGCTGGCTTCGGCTCAGGTCACGGTCTCAGGGTCCTGGGATTGAGCCCCCATCATTGGGCTCCCTGCTCAGCAGGGAGTCTGCTTGTCCCTCTCCCTCTGCCACCCCTCCACTTGTGCTCTCTCTCGCTATCTAAAATAAATAAATAAAATCTTAAAAAAAGAGAAATTCCTACATGATCTCATTTTAGGACCTTTTCAAGAGGTCTTCTGAAGAACAAATTTTTCATCTGTACTTGCCTACCTATCAACTGGCAAATCAGCTAGCATACTTGGGGAAGAAGGTTAATAATGTTGTAGAAGTTTGTCTTACTGCTTGCTAACGAATGACTTCCAGGGGAAGGCCGGACTGGGTAATTAAGCAATGATAGGCAGAAACTAGAATAAGAAGTGATGATGAAAGTAAATGTTCAAGCTCAGGACATACAGAAGGCATGAACTCTAAAGCTAATTCAGTAACAGGCCACAATTAGAGATCAGTAGATGCAGTTTATTTGTGATTTATATAGAGCCATTTTTTCTAATGCTTGTGATTTTGTATTTTTCTTCTATGCAAATAAAAATGACAAGTGAGGTAAAATGAAAGTAAAAAGCAATAGAATATTATAAAGATGAAAGAATACAGGTACAGGTACATTGCACCCTCCCCCTTTGCTGGTTATCACCTGTCTTAGTGGCTTTAACTTAAGCTATTTTCCTAAAAACAGTCATTTGATTAAGAAGCACTACATTTTTCTTCATGGGTTTTACAATTCCAGAAATTAAGCATTTTAAAATTTAAATTTAAAAAGTACAAACTGAAGTTAGATATTAAGAAAATGTGCTGATTAGTTAAATATATTTTTGCTATTTGACATTATATTACTAATTTATGTTTCTTATTGAGCTTTTTAAAACAGCTAAATTGGATGAAAAATATATAATATGAAATAATATTAATTTAGAAAGTTGGTGGAGGGTATATCTATGATTTGGGGGAGAGAGCCAGCATGTCACACACACTCTTCCAAAGATATTTCTACCAGAAAATGTAGAGCTATATATATATATATATATATATATATATATATATATATATATAT
>NW_022589711.1:18878512-18900433 GCF_004348235.1 Phoca vitulina | reverse complement strand
TATATATATATATATATATATATATATATATATATATATATATATGTAGCTATATATATAGTAGCTGTAACCACCAGCTAAAATGATCTGTCTCTCACCAATAGCAACATTTAATTTCAGACTCTTGACCATAATCAAAAATTAACTGCAATGACATGAATAGAGTTCACCAGTTCTAACTTGTCTGTAGAGTTCCACTGTTTACAAAAGATATCAAAAATATTGTGAAAACATTGACACTTTATTTAGTAGGAGAAAGAGAAAATTCTTATCGTTAATCAGAACCTACAAGTTCGCTCTAACCAGGGTAAACAGACTAATTTTGTAACATGAACTCCAAAGAAACATGAACTCCAAGGAGATTTAAGATCAATGTTTGTCCAAGGGAATGATGACAACTGTTTGAATGTAGTGATTACAATGTTGACACCAAGGCTGTTTTACTTAAAGCACAAAAACTCTTTGGATTATTTTTCAGTAGTGAATATCAAAGAGAAATAATTATTTTTGTCATGTTATGACTGTTACACCAATAGAATAAAAGACTGAGAAATCTACAGGCTAAAATTAAAAAGGATTTTTTCCCTCTGTTACATTTTACAGACCCGATTTACTTGAGTATATTATTGTGGTTGTGGGAGTCAGGTTACATACTGTAGATATATGATTTTACAAAGATACAGTTATTTAATTTGAATAACGACTTGGAAATAAGATTTCTTTTTGAATGTAAATATAAACTCCTGGTAATCACATGAAAATATAATAATTTGATTTGTTGTCTTTAATTCAGGAATTAATAGGTGAATAATAGTCAAAATATTTACACACTTCCAAACTTTTTGAGTGAAGAAAAACACAAAAGTTTACTCAACATGAATTCAGTAAGGTTCCAGAGATGAATAAAACTGATGACTTAATAGAAAGAGCCTCGTTCTGAGAAGTTTTTGTCTCATTTCTACCCAAACTTGCTGTGTAATCCTAAACAAGAGTCTCTGTTGTTTTACCGTCTTAATCTGCAAAACAAGTTTTTTGTTTTGTTTTGTTTTGGCCTGTGAGTTATAAGGCCTATAGCTTTAACACTATAAAGCAAACCAAAGTAAAATTACCTTTTAATGTACTACACCATTTTCTTTTATTTATTTCAACTAGACATACTATTGGTTATACTAACTGGTAAACTGAAACAAGTAATCTCAATAGTCATATATTTGCCTGCCTTGCCAGAGTATATTCATTTTATTGTGTATTTTGTCATTTTTTCTTTAAAACTACAGCTTCAAATACGATTTGATTTTTTTAGAAGATTTTATTTATTAGAGAGAGAGCACATGCACGAGAGAGAGAGAGAGCAGGGGCAAAGGGAGAGGAAGAAGCAGGCTCCCTGCTGACCAAGGAGCGCAATGTGTCAGATCCCAGGACCTGAGCCAAAGGCAGACATTTAACCCACTGAGCCACCCAGGCGCTCCCCAAATACTATTAGATTAACAAATGATGTCTAAGTTACTGGTAGTCTTCTACCCATCTGATTCCCAAGAAGCAAGGCAGGGAGCTCATTAGATGAGTCTCTTCAGAAAAAAAACATGACAAAGCTAAGTAATATCGAAAGGGACATAGAAATTCCCTGTATCTTTGCCCACCTTACTGCCTCTCTCATATCAACATGACTTAAAAGTAGTATTTGAACTAAGGGATATTTCTCTTATATATAGAATGTTTGACTTTTACAAAATGTAAGGAAAAAAACCTAAAAGACACCTTAACATATTCTTCCAGTTTTCTTTGTTCTTTTGTATGTATTGATTTACATAGTTTTGGGCTTCTAAACAAATCAAAATCCATCAGGCTATTCATTTTATGGCATTTTTAAACATGCTATTACCAACTTTATAAAATCATTTTCATAGTCACATCAACGTTGAGTCCTGTGAACATATCATACTTTGACGATTTTTTTCTAATTTTAAATTATAATTTTCATTACGTATTTCATTATGTATAATTTTCATACATATATGTTTTCATTATGTAAATTTATTTGAATTTTAACCAGTGTATATACCTGTGAAATACCCCTATGAACATGATGTAGAATATTTCCATAACCCGCAAAAGTATTCTCCTCCCTGTTCACATCCCATGCTGCCTTTGTTGCTCAGCCCAGACAACCATTGATCGACTTTTAGTTACAATCCACTGGTTTGCATTTTCCAGCATTTTAATCGAATGGAGGCTTACAGTATGTATTATTTTGTGTCTGACTTTCATCATGTAGGGAAATGAATTTCAGATCATCTATGTTGTATGCATCAGTAGTCTGTTTCTTTTTGGTGCTGAGAATTATTCCATTACATGGATATAACTTTTTTTTAACCCATTTACTTCTAAATAGGCATTTGGCTTTTTCCCAGTTTTTAGCTATTGTGAATAAAATTGCTATAGAAATTCATGTATAAACATTTTTGTATTTATTTTCATTTCTAGTGGGTAAATGCCTAGAAATGAAATGATTAGATCATAAGGTGGTTGTATTTTCAGCATTTAAAATAACTTTTTGATTTCTCAAAAACAGTTTACGTGAGAAACCGTTCAAAACCCTTGTCCAGGGGCACCTGGGTGGCTCAGTCGTTAAGCGTCTGCCTTTGGCTCAGGTCATGATCCCAGGGTCCTGGGATCGAGCCCTGCATCGGGCTCCTTGCTCAGAGGGAAGCCTGCTTCTCCCTCTCCCACTCCCCCTGCTTGTGTTCCCTCTCTTGCTGTCTCTCTCTCTCTGTCAAATAAATAAATAAAATCTTAAAAAAAAAAAAAAAAAACCCTTGTCCATACCTGACATTTTAACTTAGTCATTCTAATGGTAAGTAGTGATTTTTTTTACTGGGGCTTTTGGTTGCATTTTTCCTGATAATTAATGCATCCTCTTGATGTTATGCATCTTTTCATGTGCTTGTTGACCATTTTTTGTATTTTCTTTTGTGACATCCATTCAAATCTTTCACCCATTTTTAATTGGTTGTCTGCATATTATTGAGTTATGAAAATTAGCTATATTTTCTGAATAGAAATTCTTTGTAAGATAAATGTATTGTGAATATCCTCTTATCTTTTGGTTTATCTTTCCTGTTGTCTTAATACTGTATTTTGAAATATAAAAGTTTTTAATTTTGAAAAGCCCTACATATAATCTTTTTTCCTTTATATATTGTGTTTTTTGTCCTACCTAAGCAGGTTTTGTCTACTTCAAAGTGCCAAATGTACTTCCATGATTTTTTTCTTGATGTTTTGTAATTCTAGCTTTTCTATTTAAGTATTTGACTAATTGAGAGCTAATTTTTGTATGTGGTATGAGGTACAGTTAAATGTTCACATCTCTCCTATGTGAATAGCCAGTTGTTCTAGCACTATTTATTCAAAAGACTTTTTTTAATCATTGAATTGTTTTGACATGTTTGTCGAAAACAACATAACTTACATGTGTAGATCTATTTCTGGATTCGCTATTCTGTTTCACTGATCTATATGTCTATCATTTCATCAATACCACACTGTCTTGATTACTAGGGATTTAGATAAAGTCTTTAGATTGTCCTAAAATTTAGTTCTCCCTTCTAAACATTGCTTTGGCTTTTCTAGGTCATTTATGTTTACAAATACAATTTTGCATGAGATTTACAATTTCTGCAAAAAAAAAAAAAATGTTCTAAGAATATGATTGAGATTGCAATTAGTTGAAGAATTACTAACTTGAAAATATTGAGTCTTCCAATATAGGAACATTATATATTTGCATTTATTGTTATCTTCTGTAATTTCTCTTGGCAATTTTTTTTTAATTTTGAGTGAAGATGCCTTGCAAATATTTTGCTAAATTTTTTCCTGTGTTTTATGTGTTTTGATGCTATTGCAGATTCCATTTTCCAATCTTTTGCTGCCAGTGTATCAATATATAATTAATTTATTGTGTTGACCTTTATCTTGCAACCATGATAAATGCACTTATCCGTTCTACTGGTGCTGTATATTCCTTAAGATTTTCTATGAAACAATCTTTCCATGTCTGAACAGAGACAGATTACTTCTTCCTTTTTAATCTTTATGTATTTATTTTTATTATGTTATTGCAAAGACTGAGATCTTCAGTTGAATAAAAAGTGATGAGAGTATCCATCCCTGTCTTCCTGATCTTGTAGGGGAAGCATTTAGTATATCACTCTATTGGTCAAAATTCTCCAGAGAAACAGACCCAATAGGGTGAATGTGTGTGTGTGTATATATACACATATATATGAAATAACTATATATAGAGAGATATATAAGAACTGTATTTATACATGTATGAACTTGCTGTAGAACCAAGAAAAGCCTATGTTGAAGATAAGGTCTGAAGGCAGTCTACTGGAGAATTCGCTCTTGCTCAGAGGATGCTGGTCTTTTTGTTCTATACAGGCCTTCAACTGATTGGCTGAAGCCCACCATGTCATGGAGGACAAACTGTTTTACTCAAAATCCACCAATTTAAATGTTAATCTCATCCAAAAACACCCTCATAAACACCCAGAATAATATCTGATCAAATGTCTGGGTATCCTGTGGCCCAACCAAGTTCACACATAAATTATCCATTACCATTATGATGTTAGCTGAAGACTTTTTCGGAAGAACTTTCTCCTGAATGAATGTTGAATGTTGTCAGATCCTTTTTAATGCTTCTTTTGAAAGAATCATATGGTTTTTATCCTTCATTTCAATATGATGAATTACAGTGATGGATTTTGAATATTAAAACAAATTTATATTCCTGGGGCAAATCCTACATAGTTGTGGTCCATTATCTTTTTTTAAAATTTTTTATTGTTATGTTAATCACCATACATTACATCATTAGTTTTTGATGTAGTGTTCCATGATTCATTGCTTGTGCATAACACCCAGTGCTCCATGCAGAACGTGCCCTCTTTAATACCCATCACCAGGCTAACCCATCCTCCCACCCCCCACCCCTCTAGAACCCTCAGTTTGTTTTTCAGAGTCCATTGTCTCTCATGGTTCATCTCCCCCTCCAATTTCTCCCCCTACATTCTCCCCCTCCTGCTATCTTCTCCTTCTTTTTCTTTTTTTTTCTTAACCTATATTGCATTATTTGTTTCAGAGGTACAGATCTGTGACTCAAAAGTCTTGCACAATTCACAGAACTCACCATAGCACATACCCTCCCCAATGTCTATCACCCAGCCACCCCATCCCTCCCACCAACCCCCCACTCCAGCAACCCTCAGTTTGTTTCCTGAGATTAAGAATTCCTCATATCAATGAGGTCATATGATACATGTCTTTCTCTGATTGACTTACTTCGCTCAGTATAACACCCTCCAGTTCCAACCACATCGTTGCAAATGGCAAGATCTCATTCCTTTTGATGGCTGCATAATATTCCATTGTGTATATATGCCACATCTTCTTTATCCATTCATCTGTCGATGAACATTTTGGCTCTTTCCACAGTTCGGCTATTGTGGACATTTCTGCTATAAACATCGGGATGCACGTACCCCTTCAGATCCCTACATTTGTATCTTTGGGGTAAATACCCAGTAGTACAAATGCTGGATTGTATGGTAGCTCTATTTTCAACTTTTTGAGGAACCTCCACACTGTTTTCCAGAGTGGCTGCACCAGCTTGCATTCCCAACAACAGTGTAGGAGGGTTCCCCTTTCTCCGCATCCCCGCCAATATCTGTAGCTTCCTGACTTGTTAATTTTAGCCATTCTGACTGGTGTGAGGTGGTATCTCATTGAGGTTTTGATTTGGATTTCCCTGATGCTGAGCTATATTGAGGACTTTTTCATGTGTCTGTTGGCCATTTGGATATCTTCTTTGGAAAAATGTCTGTTCATGTCTTCTGCCCATTACTTGATTGGATCTTTTGTTCTTTGGGTGTTGAGTTTGATAAGTTCTTTATAGATTTTGGATACCCCCCTTTATCTGATATGTCATTTGCAAATATCTGTTCCCATTCTGTTGGTTGTCTTTTGGTTTTGTTGACTGTTTCTTTTGCTGTGCAAAAGCTTTTTATCTTGATGAGGTCCCGATAGTTCATTTTTGCCCTTGCTTCCCTTGCCTTTGGCAATGTTTCTAGGAAGAAGTTGCTGCAGCTGAGGTCAAATAGGTTGCTGCCTGTGTTCTCAAGGATTTTGAGGGACTCCTGTCTCACATTTAGGTCTTTCAACCATTTGGAGTCTATTTTTGTGTGTGCTGTAAGGAAATGGTCCAGTTTCATTCTTCTGCATGTGGCTGTCCAATTTTCCCAACACCATTTGTTGAAGAGCCTGTCTTTTTTCCATTGGACATTCTTTCCTGCTTTGTCAAAGATTAGTTGATCATAGAGTTGAGGGTCCATTTCTGGGCTCTCGATTCTGTTCCATCGATCTATGTGTCTGTTTTTGTGCCAGTACCATACTGTCTTGATGATGACAGCTTTGTAATAGAGCTGGAAGTCTGGAATTGTGATGCCGCCAGCTTTGCTTTTCTTTTTCAACATTCCTCTGGCTATTCGGTGTCTTTTCTGGTTCCATACAAATTTTAGGATTATTTGTTCCATTTCTTTGAAAAAAGCTGATGGTATTTTGATGGGGATTGCATTGAATGTGTAGATTGCTCTAGGTAGCATTGACATCTTCACAATATTTGTACTTCCAATCCATGAGCATGGAACGTTTTTCCATTTCTTTGTGTCTTCCTCAATTTCTTTCATGAGTATTTTATAGTTTTCTGAGTACAGATCCTTTGCCTCTTTGGTTAGATTCATTCCTCGGTATCTTATGGTTTTGGGTGCAATTGTAAATGGGATCGACTCCTTAATTTCTCTTTCTTCTGTCTTGTTGTTAGTGTATAGGAATGCCACTGATTTTTGTGCATTGATTTTTATATCCTGCCACTTTACTGAATTCCTGTATGAGTTCTAGCAGTTTTGGGGTGGAGTCTTTTGGGTTTTCCACATAAAGTATCATATCATCTGCAAAGAGTGAGAGTTTGACTTCTTCTTTGCCTATTTGGATGCCTTTTATTTCTTTTTGTTTTCTGATTGCTGTGGCTAGGACTTCTAGTACTACATTGACTAGCAGTGGTGATAATGGACATCCCTGCCACGTTCCTGACCTTAGGGGGAAGCTCTCTCTTAGTGCTCTGAATATATCATGCCAGTCCTTTCTGGCCTGACAGGTCTCTGTGGATAGGTCTGTTGCCAGTCTAATGTTTCTACCGTTGTAGGTTACATATCTCTTCTCCCGAGCTGCTTTCAGGATTTTCTCTTTGTCTCTGAGACTCGTAAGTTTTACTATTAGATGTCGGGATGTTGATCTCCTTTTATTGATTTTGAGAGGGGTTCTCTGTGCCTCCTGGATTTTGATGCCTGTTTCCTTCCCCAAATTAGGGAAGTTCTCTGCTATATTTTTCTCCAATATACCTTCTGCCCCTCTCTCTCTTTCTTCTTCTTCTGGGATCCCAATTATTCTAATGTTGTTTTGTCTTATGGTATCGCTTATTTCTCGAACTCTGCCCTCGTGATCCAGTAGTTGTTTATCTCTCTTTTTCTCAGCTTCTTTATTTTCCATCATTTGATCTTCTATATCACTGATTCTTCTGCCTCATTTATCCTAGCAGTTAGCGCCCCCATTTTTGATTGCACCTCATCAATAGCCTTTTGATTTCGACTTGGTTAGATTTTAGTTCTTTTATTTCTCCAGAAACGGTTTCTCTAATAACTTCCATGCTTTTTTCAAGCCCAGCTAGGTCTTTAAAGTCATGATTCTGAACTCTAGGTCTGACATCGTACTAATGTCCGTATTGAGTACGTCCCTGGCAATCGGTATTATCTCTTGTTCTTTTTGTTGAGGTGATTTTTTTCCATCTTGTCATTTTGTCCAGAGGAGAATAGATGAATGAGAGAACAAAATGTTAACAGGGTAACAACGTCCCCAGAAAATGTACTCTAAACAAATCAGAAAAGACCTGAAGCCAGGGGAAAAGAAAGGGAAAGAAAGAAAAAAGAAAAAGATAAAAAAACAAACAAAAACAGAACAACAACAAAAAAAGAATATGATGAAATATGATCGGGCTGGTGCATAGATCAGTGCCACACACTAGATTTTGGGTGTATTTTGGTCTGTTAGAAGAAAGTGCCTCCCAAAATTTTAAAGAAAGAAAAACTTATATATGTACAAATATAAGGGTTGATATGATGAAGGGTTGGAATATGACTGTAAAGATGAAAATTATAAAAAATTTTATAAAAGGAATTCATAAGATAAGAAGGTGTTTGAAAAAAGAAAGAAGAGGATTTAAAAAGAAAAAAGAAAAAAACAAAAGGGAGAGAATGTGATCAGGCAGGAGACTAGAGCAAAGCCATACACTAGAGATTTAGGGTATATTTCGATCTGTTAGAAGAAACTGTATCTCAAAATTTTAAAGAGAGAACAACTTATATATATATATGTCAAAAATAAGGTCAACTACTATGAAGGGATAGAATATGACTAAAAATGAAAAATAAAAATGTTTTTTAAAAAAGGGATTGATAAGATGCTGGTTGAAAAAGGGAAAAAGAAAAATTCAAAAAAAAAAAAGACAGTTAAAAAAAAATTAACTTTGAAAGACTAAAGAATCATGGTAAAGAAGCCATGGATCTATGTGCCGTATTCCCCTAGCGCTGGCGTTCTGCCATTCTCATTAATCAATCTTGGTCTTGGCTGGCTGTTCTTGCTGATCTTCTGGGGGAGGGGCCTGTTGCCGTGGTTCCCAAATGTCTTTGCCGGAGGTGGAATTGCCCCGCCCTTGCTGGTCCAGGCTAAGTAATCCACTCGGGTTTGCTCTCAGCAGCTTTTGTTCCCTGCAAGCTTTCCGTACAGCTTTGGAGGACGAGAGTGAAAATGGCGGCCTCCCAATCTCCGCCCTGGAGAAGCCGAGAACTTGCGGCCCTGCTTCTCAGTGCGCCCCCCAGAGAAAAGCAGTCAATCACTCCCGTCTCCCCCGACTCCGGCCGCACTCTGTGCTCACCCGGCCTGTGACCGAGCATTTCCATCTCTGGCACATGACCCCATGTGGAGTCTCCAAACCCAGCAGATCCCTGCAGTGTGCTCCCGCACCGCTCCTCCCGGGGGGAGGAAGGTGAGTCTCCCCGGATCTGCCGCTTGTTGGGTCCCTGCTGGAGGAGCAGTGGCCCAACTGTGCCGCAGATCACGGTTTATGGCAACCCCGAGCTGAGAGCCCACTCCTCGGCTCCGTCTCTGCAGCTGGCTTCCCTGCTCCGATACCTGGGAGCTCTGCCACACTCAGGCACTCCCAGTCTTTCTGTGACCCCGAGGGTCCTGAGACCACACTGTCCTGTGAGGGTTCCACCCCCCGCTTAGCCACTGGAGCGACGTCCCTCAGCGGAGCAGACTTCTAGACGTTCTGATTTTGTGCTCTGCTGCTCTATCATTTGACAGAAGCAGCCGACAGAGGCCCCCTCCCCCGCCATCTATCCTGCCGAATATTGCCTTAGATTCACTTCTCCGCACGTCCTACCTTCCAGAAAGTGGTCGCTTTTCTGTTCAGAGAGTTGCTGCTCTTCTTTTCTTCGATCTTCTGTTGAGTTCGTAGGTGTTCAGAATGGTTTGATCCCTATCCAGCTGAATTCCTGAGACCAGACGAAATCCAGGTCTCCTACTCTTCCGCCATCCTGCTCTGCCCAAGATCCGTAGTCCATTATCTTTAACATATATTGTATTCAATTGTGAATATTCTGTTAATGATTTTTGGATATATATTCAAAAGATATTAATCTGTAATTTTCTTCTTTTTTAGTGTCTTTTTTAGGTTTTGGCATTAGGACAATGATGGCCTGATAAAATGAGTTTAAAAGTCTTTCCTCCTCTTTTTGACAGTGTATATGTACAATTCTTTGAATGTTTAATAGAAATCACCAATAAAATCATCTGGGCCTAGAAATAGCTTCATAGGAAAACTTTAAAGAATAAATTCAGTTTTTGTAATTTATTTAGGTCTTATTTAATTTTGCTCAACAATTTTTTAATTTTTTAAACTTTTACTGTAGTTGTCTTACATATCTTTTGTTAATTATTTTATTAATTGTCAATCCAGGTTTCCTAATTCATTTTGTTGTTATATTTCTTCAAGGAATTGTCATTTTATTTAGGGTTTTTATTGTCTCGGATTATGTTTATATATGTAAATTATATATTATATATATAATCTATATATATTATTCTATATATTATTACACTTCAAACCTATATTAATTTTCCCTGAATTCTTTCTTTGTAACCTTGGAAGAGTTGTTGCCATTCTAGCATGATTCTCTGAGAAATGCCTCATGGCTTTTATTAGAATTGGAAATCTCAGAAAGCTTTTCCTAGTGATACTTACATGCTGTAAGTATGTATGAATGGCAATATCTCTATCACTCTTTTATACCCATTTCTAAGATTCTATAACTATTTGGAATCATAGAATCACAAGATGTTTAATAGTGTAAAGGGACATAGGGATTATTTAATATAAACTTGCTCTTTTGTTTTTATAACTACAATAAAATTCTGTTCTTGTCAAACATATTGTTAATGCTTAATTAATATGCTGGCTCAATAGGCTTAAAAATATGTTTGCCCATAATTGCTCAAAAGTAAATGATAGAAGGAAGGGTAGGCAGAGAGGACATCACAATTCATAGCAAAAGTATATTTTAATTAACTTTAATATAAATGTTAAACTAAGGCATGTAGCCAACAAGTACATAAATTCCTTTGCATTTGTCTACTTCCAGTCCTTGTTGAAGTAAAATACATATGAATGATAATAACTGTAATTATTTTTATACTGTCACCGATTCACTATGTTGGGGTTGAAAGGAGTTTAACCATTTTTTTCAAAGCTGTACAACTAAAACATGACATTTGCTTCTCAAATTTTAATTTCTAAGAGGATAATAGCAAACATTTTTGAGAGAATATTACCCATATTCACCTATGGGCATATACGCAAAGACATACATGTATATATAGTAAAGACTTCAAGTAAACTTTTCACAAACATCCCCATAACACTAAACTTTGCAAAATAAATAAATTCTTCAGGTGAATATCCTGCCATTTGCAGAATCATATAAACACTGATGCTACTATGATAATATTTAAATATATAAAGCAAGTTCCCAGTTATTTTATATTAATTATATTTTATATTTATATTTTATATATTAAGAGATATTTTAATTTTCCTTCTTGTCAAAACCAGCAAACAGATATGAAATCACTAATGGTTGTGTCCCACTCTTCAAAAAAGTGATTGTGCAGAAGGCACTGAGATCCGTGAGGATTGTTCTACTGTCCCAAGAAAATGTCTACAGCAAGAGTGATGTCTCCTGACAACCTCAAAGAATCTAATCTCAGTATATAACAAGATAGGGCTTTTTATTTGCAATTCATCAGGGTGTTTACTTATAGTCAAGCGAACAAAGCGGGAACTTAACCTCATCTGTGACTTGTTAGGTCCCCTGGGATCCAAAGTAGATCTTTTTGTGTCTTGAATGTAGAAATCTCTTAAAAAGGTTGCATCAGTTTCTGCCCTGTCCTTTAATCAAGAATTTTATACGAATTTTCTCTTAAAAAACTTATTTTGAGATTCTGACACTCATTTTTAAAAATACCTTTACTGAGACACATGATTCCCATAGTAAAATTCACCAATTTAAAGTGTAATTCAATTTTAGGATACTCACAGAATTGTGCAACCATTACCACAACCTAAATTTAGGACATTTTGATCACCACAAGAGAAACCCGGTACCTATTTGCAATCAATACTTAATTAACACTACTTCTCCCTCCCCTACCCCCACCTCCCCGCACCCAGCTCTAGGCAATCACTAATCTATGTTCTGTCTCTATAGATGTGCCTATTCTGGAAACTGAATAAAATAAAATTATACAATGGATGGTTTTTGATGAGTGGCTTCTTTCACTTAGCATAATAATTTCGTTGTTCATCTATGTTGTAGCATGCATTAGTATTTCATTCCTTTTTATTCATAAATGATATTCCATTGTAAAGATATATCACATTTTATTTATCCATTCTGCTAATAAACAGGGGTTCTTTCCACTTTTTGGTGATTTTGAATAATGCTGCTAGAAATATGCATGAGTTTCTGGTGGATATTTGTTCTTATTTTGCTTGGACACATACCTAGGAGTGAAATTACTGAGTCATATAGTAACTCTATGCTTAACTTTCTGAGGAACTGAAAACTGTTTTCCAAAAAGGCTACACCTTTTTACATTCAATTAACAAGAAGTCCAATTTTTCCACATCCACATCCTCCCTAGGACTTGTTATTATCTGTCTTTTTAATTATAGCCATCCCAGTGGGTGTGAAGTGGTATCTCACTGTGGTTTTAATTTACATTTACCTAATGGTTAATGATGTTGAGCATCATTTTATGTGCTCATTAGCTTTTTGTATATCTTCTCTGAAGATATTCAAAATCTCTTGCCAATATTTTAATTGAGTTATTTTCCTTTTTATTGTTAAGTTGTAATTGTTCTTTACATATTTGGAATACCAGTCCCTTATCAAATATATTAATATTTTCTTCCATTCTGTGAGCTTTTTATTTCCTTGATGTTTTAAAAATGTTGTTGCTTATGTATTTGACATGACATCACATGTCTAAGAAGTCCTAGAAACTATTGCCTAATTCAAGGACATAAAAATTTACACTTGTGTTTTATTGTAATCCTTTGTGTTTTATTGTAATCATGTGGTTTTAACACCTACATTTAGTTCTATGATTATTTTCTAATTAATTGTTTTGTGTATGCAGTGAGAAAAGGATCTAACTTCAGTTTTTTGCATATGGACATTCAGTTGTCCTAACATCATTTGTTGAAAAGACTACTTTTCCCCAGTATATTTTCTTAGCACTCTTTTTAGTATCATCTTGCTTTTTCTTTTTAATCATCTGATACCAGTCAAGGGGTTGGCTACCATGACATCCCCTCTATTACCTTTCTTTCCCTTACCTCAAAGCCAAAAATAACTTAATCTCTCAGAGAAGATCAAGCCTTTGAGGTCATAGAAGACACAGTGTCTGTTATCTTTAACTATTTCCTATAAATGATTTCCTTAGAAGGTCAAAACAAACAAACAAGTAAACATGCTGTAAGTCCAACCCAAGTATCTGTTTTTTTACTAAGCTGAAAATGGTTAACAAATTTGCAATTTTAATTTAGCTTTAACCTGCACACCATACACACCCAGGTTTAAGCACTTTAGATTATGTTCTTCTTGAAACACTACTCAAGCTACTTTCTATTTCCCCTCACCTTCTCTACCCCTGTGATCGCTGCAAAAATCAAGTTAGTTATTAATGACCATGAGCTCAGCTCTGGGATGACAGCGGTGGATGCATCCCTATTCTAGGAGTCACCAACTTGTTCCTTATTATATCGCTGAAATATTTTTTGCCTACGGGAGGTTTGGGCTGCAGAGAGCAATAGTTCCCCTGGAAGAAAATAATAGGATTTAGAAACCTTTGTAACATGTGACTTTAGCTAGAAGGTAAGTGATCCACATGAAAGTATATTTTTTAAAGGCTTTTTTGCCTTCACACTACAATGCTCTGAGAAGAGCTTTTTAAGTTCCAATAAGAAACACAAACAAATGAAACTAAATGCTACCTGTATGCTAACACTGTCCTATGATTTGGCGACAGAAGTGATGAGAACAGTGGTCAGTCTTCCTGTCTTTTCTTACTCTTATATCTGAAACAAAGTCTATTTTATTTTAAATAGATCTTCATCATAGAAATACAGTTGCCATGTTAGTTGAAATGGTCTGTCCCTAAAAGCCTGCCATTTATCACCTAAGGAATGTTAGAAGATTTACAGTAAAGTCAGCCTTTTAAGTATGAAAGATGTGTGATATCAGTTGTGGTGGGAACAGCAAAAAGTCTGCATTTTAAGCAACTTTGTCTGCCTTGAACATCAGCAGAAGCCATTGATGAATTCCAAATAGAAACTTTTGGGATTCTATTTGAGATTTATCCTCCTTTATGCTTTTTTCTCAACCAACATTATCCATTCACTCAGGAGCACCTATGTTCTGGGAACAAGAACAACAAAAAGAAATAGCTATTGAAATGCAACAGGGCAGGATATTTCTACCTACAGAAAAGAAATCTTTCACATAAATGTATTTTATTTATAAGGTATATTCTGAAAGACTTATAATGTCTGCTTTAATACTATCAGGGAATATTTTGATATAAAAAAACCACTTACCTTTAAATAAAACAATTTTCAAAGTAACTCCCAGTGTCCAAATATTGATCTTGATGACAATATTATCCATGATTTGTAACAAAATTTATAATACTATAGTTCCCCATGATGATTATAAAAAGTATGATCCAAATACAGAATTTACTGCTATTTCTTAGTGTATCCAAGAACACATATGGCACCACATTTATTTATTTTATCTTTACTACGTTTAACAGATGCATAATACAAAACAGAACACAAATTCGTGAAAATTTACAGCTATGAATACTTGGTTAAGATAATGTAACAACTGCAAATCCAACTTCTTAGACACTATCAATATTAATATATAAATATGAAATTATGTATTAGTATCTCTTGTCCTGCCCCAGTTATTGGTTTAAAAACAAACTCTAGGGCGCCTGGGTGGCTCAGTCGGTTGAGCGACTGCCTTTGGCTCAGGTCATGATCCCGGAGTCCTGGGATCGAGCCCCACATCGGGCTCCCGGCTCGGCGGGGAGCCTGCTTCTCCCTCTGACCCTCCCCCCTCTCATGCTGTTTCTCTCTCGCTCGCTCTCTAATAAATAAATAAATAAAATCTTTAAAAAAAATAAAATAAAATAAAAAAATAAAAAAATAAAAACAAACTCTAGTAGCAGTTATAATGAGAACTGTTCACAGAAACAATGCTAATGTTTCAAAAAATTTTAAAACTCATGCCCTAAAATAAATAATTTATGTAGAAAAAATTTTGTAATAATATTATAGCCAAAAGAAACAACAAAGAAATCCCAACTAGAACAATGGTTAAATAAATGCCATGCACTAGAATATCACACAGCTGTAAAAAAACTACCCTTTGCAAGAGTGTTTAATTACCTGACAAAATGCTAATGATAGAAAAATATGAAAAATAATCAGACTGTGGAACTGCATACATTATTAGTTGGAACATGTAAAAATTGGACATATACACAGAGCGGTTTAGAAGGAAAACACCAATAAAAAAATTATCAAACAATAACACTGGGTAGTAAAATCGGGGAGAATTTTCATGTTCTTTTTTGTATGTTCTCCCCTTTTTTAATGTCCATGTACTACTTTGTAAATAGAAAAAAAAAAAAAAAAAAACTGCTGTCATTTGCTTTCTAATGCCAAAACAGTTAAAAAAAAATGACAACATGTAACAAAGCAGCAGGATCATCAGAAGGGGATAAATATTCTGTGGTCTCTAGGGTTAAAACTTAAACAACATCTATCCTTCTGAACAGATGATGATGGCTTCTCCCAGGAATCAACTGGAAACTTCAATTTCAAGATAGAAAGATACGAAATTCTTGCAAGTCACCTAGATAATTCTAAGAAACCCAAAAGCCAGTTAATTTGATCTACTATATTGAAGACATGCACACACACACATATACACATGCACATATTTACATATATTCACATATGTACACATCATCACATGTATATATATACATACCTATATCCATATAAGATATATGTGAAAATCAAGGTGTATATATATATATATATATATATATATATACGTGTATATATATATATATATATATATATATATCATATACATATATTTATTTCAGTGAATAAAATATACTGACATCCCACATTAGCCTATCTCAAAAAGTAATAGACTATCTCCGAAGAACTTAGTAGAATAAAATTTTATTTAAATGATGCAAATGGACTGTTCTGGAAGGATGGATACACTGAAAACAATTTGCAAGGCAAGTATGATGAAGAGAGAAGAATTCTGCCCTGGACTGACCCCAGGAAATCTACATGTCTTCTGTTAGCACTCTAAGCAGCATGGCCAAGGTTACCTTCTTCTGGCTCTCCTCAAGCTTCTCCCTTCCCTCTAGCCTGCTAAGAATTCTTGAATTCTTCTTCCCAGCTGAAGAACCAATGATTCCAACTGTCTTCCTCAGATTTTATTTTCATTACTATCCATTCTTTCCTTTCCCTTAAATTTCAGATGGAGGAATTCTCTTCCTCCTTTCTGAGATTTATCCCTGCCCTTTCACCTTGATACAATCCTCTTATCCCTGCCCTTTCACCTTGATACAATCCTCTTCTGTACATCGCCTTACAGAGTGTTGCTCCGTTGCCCATTTACACTGTTTCCTTTCAAGGTGTCATTAACTTCTTCTTCCATATTGACACAAATAGTCCTCCATACAAATAGTTTCAATATCACCTCCTGCTGAAAAAATCCTTTATTTACCCCAATTCCTCTTTCTAAGTAGAGCCCCACACTGTCATATTTTTATTCATGCACTTAGCCAATATTTATTGAGCACCTAGTATGCGCCAGGTACTATTCTAGGTACTAAGACTATAGCATTGGACAAAACAGAGGAAATCCCAGCTGTACCGTAGCTTACATTCTGGAAGTGGTGGGGGAGGGAGGATTAAAAAATACATTTTAAATATGTCAGGTTGTAGTAAGTACTCAAAAGAAAGAACAGAATGGGATAGCAAGTCATGGAAGAAAGAATAGGCTCTTTTAAATCAGGTGGCCATGGAAAGTCTACTTATGAAGGTGATATTTATGAAAAAGATCATGGAGAGAGTGGGGAAGATGAGTTCAGAAAATTAGCAGAAGGCCAAATGAGGCAGAGGCATGTAGGCTATGATAAGAACTTCTTATTTCATTGGGAGTGAAATGGAAGTAACTGGAGGGCTTCGAGCAATGGAGAAACATGTTAACTTCATTTCAGCCAAACGTCTTTGATTCATAATCCACTTTCATCATCCCTAACTTAGTCATTTCATGTTTTCACTGCAAGTGGCTTTTGCTAGCACTATTCAACTAAGACTACATGAAAAAAAATGGCCAATAATTTTCTAATTGCTATTTGCCCAGCCTCTTCATAAACTTAGCTTCTCTGTGACATCGCTGCAGCTTTTGAGCTAATTTTCATCCATTTTCTAAACATACACAATCTCTCTTGGCTTGTCTTTTCTGTTTTTTTCATTGTTTGTCTCCTGTGGTCTCTTTATGCTAGGACCACTAATTTCTAAACAACTCCATGTGAACTTCCAACAAGCAGCTCTAATTCATATTTTGCAAGGCAAACCCACTTCTTCGTCACAACTTCCCTCTTCCAAGTGACCTCAATTACCTCTTTTTCTGTACTAAGACTCCTGCTGCCATATCCAATTTGTTTTCTTCTTCTCAACAATTACACTTCACTGCTCACCATTCCTATGAGTTCTACAGCTACACTGACTTCTTAAATTATTTTAATATTTCTCCTTTCCATTTCTAATGTGTCTTCTTATACTTTTGGAAGAAATTCATGTCTGTATTCCTGCATCCAGAAACTTCTCACTTTCCTCCAGGAGAAAAAATTCACAGTCACACATCCGTCTCTCTAAAATATAAATCTGATCATCTACATCCCTGATATAATCTCAGTTATTTCTGCATTTCCCAATGAATAAAACCTGGCTTCCTTAACAGGTGTCCATAGTTCTCAACAAGGCCCAGCTCCACTTTCCAAAACTTCTGCACTCTGACATAGGCTGGACTATGGTCATAAGGCACTTTCATACTGCTCTATCTTTGTTCTTTTTGTCTCCTTACCGGAGTGAACAAGCATTCCCCATTTTCTCCACCTTTTTCTAATGGATGGTAGTCATCTGTTACAGTTTACTTGGGCTGTCATTTGTATAGACCTTTTTTTTTTTTTTTTCAATTTTCCAGTTAGAATTTCTTAGTGCATTTTCTGTAACCCAATATTATTTTATTTATTACAGCATCCTACCAATTTATGTTGTACCATCAATGTTAAATTTACACATATCAGTCTCCATCATTACAATATAAGCTTCTTGAGCATCAGAACATTGGTTTTCCTTTAGGTAACTCTAGTTCTTTACATATGAGAATGATTCAAAAACCTAAATTCAACTGAATAGGGTATACTTTCTCAACAATGCAGTTATATAGGACCCTTTAAAATAATAGTCATGTTGGGGCACCTGGGTGGCCCAGTTGGTTAAATGTCTTACTTAAGCTCAGGTCATGATCTCAGGGCCATAGGATTAAGCCCCTTGTTGGGCTCCCCACTTAGCAGGGAGTCTGCTTGTCCTTCTCCCTCTGATCCTCTCTCTCCCCCTCCCCATGCTCTTGCTCTCTCTCAGATAAATAAATAAAATTTAAAAAAAAATAGATAAAATAATAGTCATGTCAAAATAAAAATAGGGAACATACACTGACTACTGTGATAAATATTACAAGAGTTCACTAATATTTCTTATTTTTATATTCCAAGCACATGGTAAGATTGAAACTTACCTAACCTCTTGATAGTCAAAGCTATGTGATGTACTTTAACTCACATATGTAAATACAGTGATGTATTTTCAGGGAGTAAACACTTAAAAACTGGTCCATAATTCCTTATCTTCTCTTTTTCCTCTCTTGATGAACTGTCACATTCTAGTTTGTAAATCCTTCATCCACCTGGTTCCTGTGATGGACATTGTATCATAAGCAGGAAATAAACTTTTTATTTTAAGCAACTGAGATATTAGTGTTTTTGGTTAATATAGAATAACTAAGCTTATACAAAATAATGCAACTATTTATTATACCTGTTTTAACTACCTATTATGGGTCACTTACTCTGCTGTGATATAGCTTCATGTAAGTTATGTTATCCACAAAATCAATGAAGACAAAGAGGCTGTGGGGCTCCATCTCACGACCCTGAGATCATGACCTGAGCCAAAATCAAGAGTTGGACGCTCAACCAACCTAGCCACCCAGGCGCCTCTATAGTCAAGTTTTTAACCACCTTGTAGCATTGTGTCATAAGAATTTATTAATTCACTTTAAATTTAGTAAACACCTATTGAATGCAACATAGCATAATCTTTAATGGGCCCAGAGTCAGACTCTTTGGGTTGAAATCTCAGCTTGCCTCTTATGAACTGTGACATTAGCCAAATCACATTCTCCCTATGACTTTGTTTTCTCATCTGTAATATGGGGATATAAATAGTACCTACTTCATAGAGTTGCTGTATAGATGAAAGGCATTTGAAATGATACTTGATGACAATAAGCACTCAATAAATTTAGATATTATTCTTACCATTTATTTTATTCCAGATACTAAGATAAAAATGACAATATGTAAAACAAGTCATTGTTCCAGTCCCAATATCTCAAGGAGAGGTAGAGAAGTAAATCAATAATTGCAAACTAATATAGCACTATATAAGGGACATATAAGGTCTTATAGGATGAACAAGAAAAGACAACATTCTCCACTCACCCACATGCAGTGAACTGACCCTCAGGTCTGACCTGGTGAGCCAGCGCTGATAATGCCTTTGACACTGATGGATAGCCCTAGGGAAGGAGGTGAGTGATGAAGGTGGCATGATGGAATGTTTCCTAGCATCAGTTGTAAGAGTAGGCTAACTCTGGGGCGCCTGGGTGACTCAGTCAGTTGAACGTCCAGCTCTTAATTTCGGCTCAGGTTATGGTCTCAGGGTCATGGGATCAGGCCTTGGATTAGGCTCTACACTCAATGGGGAGTCTGTTGGAGAGTTTCTCTCTCTCCTTTTCCCTCTGCTCCCCCCCCAAATAAATGGATAAATCTTAAACAAAATAAAAGAGAAAGAAAGAAATTAAAAATAGGCAAAATCGGCCTGGCAAGTGAGTGTCATGAGGTTGTGAATCAGCTTCACACATGAAATTTCTCATAAGAATGAGCATGAGAGGGGCACCGGGTGGGCAGTCAGTTAAGCAATTGACTCTTGATTTGGGCTCAGGTTGTGATCTCATGGTCATGAGATTGAGCCCTGAGTAGGGCTCCTGGCTTTACATAAGGCTCATGGTTCTGCGTAGGGTTCTGGGCTCTGTGCTCAGTGTGAAGTCTGCTTGAGACTCAGTCTCCCTTTGTCCCTCCTCCTCTCTCTCTCTTTCTCTCTAAAATAAATAAAAAAAAATCTTAAAAAAAAAAAAGACTTTCCAAGAATGAGCATGAGAAATAGAGAATCATCCCAAGCAAATCAAGAAGTAATTAGATTGAATGAATGCTGAATGAAGCACTACCATAAACGGACAAAACTAAGACTTCTTAATGTTGTTAAGATATTTCTATTGTTTCTGCAATGCTCCTGTAGCGCTTGTTGTTGGAACAAGAAGTAATTTCAGAAGTTTTCCACAAAAAGCTCAGTATTTTACAGACTTAGATGAGGACTGACCCCTTTGGGGACAGAATATAGGCAAGAAGTTAGCTTTCCTGATTTCCTGCTATGTGTCCATTCTTTACCAATATATATCATAAGTAACAAAAATATAAACTATAAATACTTGTAAAAATAGTTTATAAGCTATTTCCATTGTTACATAGCAGTGGGAAGATCTGTGATACAGGCAGCTGAGAACAGGAGAAGCATCCTCTCTGGATGGCACTGGTCTAGCCCCAGAGCAGCCTGAGCTTCCCTCAGCCCTGAGCAGAGAAAGGTGAGAATGAAGGTTACAAGCAATGGGACATACAGCTGTTTTGAAACGCTGTTATTTGCTCCATGATAATAAATATAGGAAGATAATTAAGTGTAAAGAATTCCTCAATGAACAAATATTTAGCCAGCGTTTACTCTGTGCACTCTTCCAGGTGCTGCAAAGTGATGATCAAGAGATTAGATTTCAACTGTCATGGAGCTCAAATTATGGTGGGAGAAAAAGACATCACAAGTAAATAAATACAACCAACTCAGTAATGTTTTATAGGGTTAGAAATGCCATGAAGACAAAAGGGTATTATGAAAGTGAGTGACTATTGGACTGTTTTGATTGGGTGAATCTGCCTTAAGAAGTTAAAAATAATCTGAGACCTGAAGGGCTAGGAGGACATAAATACCTAGAGACCTGGGGGAAGAGTCTCCCAGGTGTAGGTATTAGGTATGATGTGAATATCATAAGAAAACAAACTCAGACTATGAAAAGCACTGATGAAAGCCAGCATGGTTGAAACAAAGTGGACCTGTGGGAGAGTTGCAAGAGGTAAGATCAGGATGTCAGACAAGGTTGTAACTTAAGGAATTATTAAGGATACAAGTTTGTAACATATCTGAGTGGACATAAAGTCAAATAAAGGTTTTAGTAATGGATTAACATGATATGATTGGAGGGTTTTTTTTTCTTTTTTATTGAGCTGAGGTCAAAGAGGTTGCTGCCTGTGTTCTCCTTTAGGATTTTGATGGACTCCTGTCTCACATTTAGGTCTTTCAACCATTTGGAGTCTATTTTTGTGTGTGCTGTAAGGAAATGGTCCAGTTTCATTCTTCTGCATGTGGCTGTCCAATTTTCCCAACACCATTTGTTGAAGAGCCTGTCTTTTTTCCATTGGACATTCTTTCCTGCTTTGTCAAAGATTAGTTGACCATAGAGTTGAGGGTCCATTTCTGGGCTCTCGATTCTGTTCCATTGATCTATGTGTCTGTTTTTGTGCCAGTACCATACTGTCTTGATGATGACAGCTTTGTAATAGAGCTGGAAGTCTGGAATTGTGATGCCGCCAGCTTTGCTTTTCTTTTTCAACATTCCTCTGGCTATT
>NW_022589711.1:18705386-18878502 GCF_004348235.1 Phoca vitulina | reverse complement strand
TGATGCCGCCAGCTTTGCTTTTCTTTTTCAACATTCCTCTGGCTATTCAGGGTCTTTTCTGGTTCCACACAAATTTTAGGATTACTTGTTCCATTTCTTTGAAAAAAGTTGATGGTATTTTGATGGGATTGCATTGAATGTGTAGATTGCTCTAGGTAGCATTGACATCTTCACAATATTTGTTCTTCCAATCCATGAGCATGGAACGTTTTTCCATTTCTTTGTGTCTTCCTCAATTTCTTTCATGAGTATTTTATAGTTTTCTGAGTACAGATCCTTTGCCTCTTTGGTTAGATTCATTCCTCGGTATCTTATGGTTTTGGGTGCAATTGTAAATGGGATCGACTCCGTAATTTCTTTCTTCTGTCTTGTTGTTGGTGTATAGGAATGCCACTGATTTCTGTACATTGATTTTATATCCTGCCACTTTACTGAATTCCCGTATGAGTTCTAGCAGTTTTGGGGTGGAGTCTTTTGGGTTTTCCACATAAAGTATCATATCATCTGCAAAGAGTGAGAGTTTGACTTCTTCTTTGCTGATTTGGATGCCTTTTATTTCTTTTTGTTGTCTGATTGCTGTGGCTAGGACTTCTAGTACTACATTGACTAGCGGTGGTGATAATGGACATCCCTGCCGCATTCCTGACCTTAGGGGGAAGCTCTCAGCTTTTCCCCATTGAGAATGATATTTGCTGTAGGTTTTCCATAGATGGCTTTTATGATCTTGAGGTATGTACCCTCTATCCTTATACTCCGAAGAGTTTTGATCAAGAAAGGATGCTGTACTTTGTCAAATGCTTTTTCTGCATCTATTGAGAAGATCATATGATTCTTGTTCTTTCTTTTGTTAATGTATTGTATCACGTTGATTGATTTGCGGATGTTGAACCAACCTTGCAGCCCAGGGATAAATCCCACTTGGTCGTGGTGAATAATCCTTTTAATGTACTGTTGGATCCTATTGGCTAGTATTTTGGTGAGAATTTTTGCATCCATGTTCATCAAGGATATTGGTCTGTAATTCTCCTTTGGATGGGGTCTTTTTCTGGTTTTGGGATCAAGGTAATGGTGGCCTCATAAAACGAGTTGGGAAGTTTTCCTTCCATTTCTATTTTTTGGAACAGTTTCAGAAGACTAGGTATTAATTCTTCTTTAAATGTTTGGTAGAATTCCCCTGGGAAGCCATCTGGCCCTGGGCTTTTGTTTGTTGGGAGATTTTTGATCACTGCTTCAATTTCCTTAGTGGTTATAGGTCTGTTCAGGTTTTCTATTTCTTCCTGGTTCAGTTTTGGTAGTTGATACATCTCTAGGAATGCATCCATTTCTTCCAGGTTATCTAATTTGCTGGCATATGGTTGCTCATAATATGTTCTTCTAATTGTTTGTATTTCTTTGGTGTTGGTTGTGATCTCTCCTCTTTCATTCATGATTTTATTTATTTGGGTCATTTCTCTTTTCTTTTTGATAAGTCTGGCCAGGGGTTTATCAATCTTATTAATTCTTTCAAAGAACCAGCTCCTACTTTCGTTGATCTGTGCTACCATTCTTTTGGTTTCTATTTCATTGATTTCTGCTCTGATCTTTATTACTTCTCTTCTCCTTCTAAGTTTAGGCTTTATTTGCTGTTTTTTCTCCAGCTCCTTTAGGTGTAGGGTTAGGTTGTATATTTGAGACCTTTCTTGTTTCTTGAGAAAGGCCTGTATTGCTATATACTTTCCTCTTAGGACCGCCTTTGCTGCATCCCAAAGATTTTGAACAGTTGTGTTTTCATTTTCATTGGTTTCCATGAATTTTTTGAATTCTTTAATTTCCTGGTTGACCCATTCATTCTTTAGTAGGATGCTCTTTAGCCTCCATGTATTTGAGTTCTTTCTCACTTTCCTCTTGTGATTGAGTTCTAGTTTCAAAGCATTGTGGTCTGAAAATAGGCAGGGAATGATCCCAATCTTTTGGTACTGGTTGAGACCTGATTTGTGACCCAGGATGTGATCTATTCTGGAGAATGTTCCATAGGCACTAGAGAAGGATGTGTATTCTGTTGCTTTGGGATGGAATGTTCTGAATGTGTCTGTGAAGTCCATTTGGTCCAGTGTGTCATTTAAAGTCTTTATTTCCTTGTTGATCTTTTGCTTAGACGATCTGTCCATTTCAGTGAGGGGGGTGTTAAAGTCTCCCACTATTATTGTATTGTTGTTGATGTGTTTCTTTGCTTTTGTTATTAATTACCTTATATAATTGGCTGCTCCCATGTTAGGGGCATAGATATTTACAATTGTTAGATCTTCTTTTGAATAGACCCTTTAAGTAGGATATAGTGTCCTTCCTCATCTCTTATTACAGTCTTTGGTTTAAAATCTAATTTGTCTGATATAAGGATTGCCACCCCAGCTTTCTTTTGGTGTCCATTAGCATGGTAAATAGTTTTCCACCCCCTCACTTTCAATCCGGGGGTGTCTTTGGGTCTAAAATGAGTCTCTTGCAGACAGCATTTCGATGGGTCTTGTTTTTTAATCCAAAATCATAGCCTATGTCTTTTGATTGGGGCATTTAGCCCATTTACATTCAGGGTAACTACTGAAAGATAGGAATTTAGTGCCATTGCATTGCCTGAAAGGTGACTGTTACTGTATATTGTCTGTGTTCCTTTCTGGTCTATGTTGCTTTTAGGCTCTCTCTTTGCTTAGAGGACCCCTTTCAATATTTCTTGTAGGGCTGGTTTCGTGTTTGCAAATTCCTTTAGTGTTTGTTTGTCCTGGAAGCTTTTTATCTCTCCTTCTATTTTCAATGACAGCCTAGCTGGATATAGTATTCTTGGCTGCATATTTTTCTCATTTAGTGCTCTGAATATATCACGCCAGTCCTTTCTGGCCTGACAGGTCTCTGTGGATAGGTCTGTTGCCTGTCTAATGTTTCTACCATTGTAGGTTACATATCTCTTCTCCCGAGCTGCTTTCAGGATTTTCTCTTTGTCTCTGAGACTCGTAAGTTTTACTATTAGATGTCGGGGTGTTGACCTATTTTTATTGATTTTGAGAGGGGTTCTCTGTGCCTCCTGGATTTTGATGCCTGTTTCCTTCCCCAAATTAGGGAAGTTCTCTGCTATATTTTGCTCCAATATACCTTCTGCCCCTCTCTCTCTTTCTTCTTCTTCTGGGATCCCAATTATTCTAATGTTGTTTTGTCTTATGGTATCGCTTATCTCTCGAATTCTGCCCTCGTGATCCAGTAGTTGTTTATCTCTCTTTTTCTCAGCTTCTTTATTTTCCATCATTTGGTCTTCTATATCACTGATTCTTCTGCCTCATTTATCCTAGCAGCTAGCGCCCCCATTTTTGATTGCACCTCATTAATAGCCTTTTTGATTTCGACTTGGTTAGATTTTAGTTCTTTTGTTTTTCCAGAAAGGGTTTCTCTAATAACTTCCATGCTTTTTTCAAGCCCAGCTAGTATCTTTAAAGTCATGATTCTGAACTCTGGATCCGAAATCATACTAATGTCCGTATTGAGTAGGTCCCTGGCAGTCAGTACTACCTCTTGTTCTTTTTGTTGAAGTGATTTTTTCTGTCTTGTCATTTTGTCCAGAGGAGAATAGATGAATGAGAGAACAAAATGCTAACGGGGTAACAACGTCCCCAAAAAATATACTCTAAACAAATCAGAAAAGACCTGAAGCCAGGGGAAAAGAAAGGGAAAGAAAGAAAAAAGAAAAAGAAAAAAAAAAGAAAAAGAAAAAGATAAAAACAAACAAAAACAGAGCAAAACAAAAAAAACCAGAATATGATCAAATGTGATCAGGCTGGTGCATAGATCAGTGGCACACACTAGATTCTGGGTGTATTTTGGTCTGTTAGAAGAAAGTGCCTCCCAAAATTTTAAAGAAAGAAAAACTTATATATGTACAAAAATAAAGGTTGATATGATGAAGGGATGGAATATGACTGTAAAGATGAAAATTATAAAAAATTTTCTAAAAGGAATTGATAAGAAGTTGTTTGAAAAAAGAAAGAAGAGGATTTAAAAAAAAGAAAAGGGAGAGAGTGTGATCAGGCAGGAGAGTAGAACAAAGCCATACACTAGAGATTTAGGGTATATTTTGATCTGTTAGAAGAAACTGTATCTCAAAATTTTAAAGATAGAACAACTTATATATATATATATGCCAAAAATAAGGGTAACTACTATGAAGGGATAGAATATGACTCTAAAAATGAAAAATAAATTTTTTTTTAAAAAAAAGGATTGTTAAGATGTTGGTTGAAAAAAGGGAAAAAGAAAAATTCAAAAAAAATAGAGAAAGAAAGAAAAGAAAATTAAAAACTTATCTTTGAAAGACTAAAGAATCATGATAAAAAAGCCATGAATTCTATGTGCAGTATTCCCCTAGCGCTGGCGTTCTGCCGTTCTCATTAATCGATAAACTTGGTCTTGGCTGGCTGTTCTTGCTGATCTTCTGGGGGAGGGGCCTGTTGCCGTGGTCCCCAATTTCTTTGCTGGAGGCGGAATTGCCCCACCCTTGCCGGTCCAGGCTAAGTAATCCACTCGGGTTTGCTCTCAGCAGCTTTTGTTCCCTGCAAGCTTTCCGTACAGCTTTGGAGGACGAGAGTGAAAATGGCGGCCTCCCAATCTCCGCCCTGGAGAAGCCGAGAACTCGGGGCCCCGCTCCTCAGTGAGCCCCCAGAGAAAAGCAGTGAATCACTCCCATCTCCCCTGTCTCCGGCCGCACTCCGTGCTCACCCGGCCTGTGACCGAGCATTTCTATCTCTGGCACATGACCCCATGTGGAGTCTCCAAACCCAGCAGATCCCTGCAGTGTGCTCCCACACCGCTCCTCCCGGGGGAGGAAGGAGAGTCTCCCTGGATCTGCTGCTTGTTGGGTCCCTGCTGGAGGAGCTGTGGCCCGACTGTGCCGCGGATCACAGTTTATGGCAACCCCGAGCTGAGAGCCCACTCCTCGGCTCCGTCTCTGCAGCCGGCTTCCCCGCTCCAATACCTGGGAGCTCTGCCACACTCAGGCACCCCTGGTCTTTCTGTGACCCAGAGGGTCCTGAAACCACACTGTCCCGCAAGGGTTCCATCCCCCGCTTAGCCACCGGAGCGATGTCCCTCAGCGGAGCAGACTTCTAAAAGTTCCGATTTTGTGCTCTGCTGCTCTATCACTTGCCAGAAGCGGCCGACGGAGGCCCCCTCCCCCACCATCTATCCTCCTGAATATCGCCTCAGATTCACTTCTCCGCACATCCTACCTTCCAGAAAGTGGTCGCTTTTCTGTTCAGAGAGTTGTTGCTATTCTTTTCTTCGATCTCCTGTTGAGTTTGTAGGTGTTCAGAATGGTTTGATCCCTATCCAGCTGAATTCCTGAGACCAGAACGAAATCCAGGTTTCCTACTCCTCCGCCATCTTGCTCCGCCCCCTGAGCCCAGGGTGTTATATGTAAGTGATCAATCACTGAATTCCACTCCAGAAACCAATATTGCACTGTATGTTAACTAAAACTTAAATTAAAACATAAAATTAAAATAAAATAAATAAAATAAAATATAAAATAATAAAATTTACACTAAATGATTTTCAGTATATATACTGACTAATGAAACTATCACTCTAATCCAATTTTAGAACATTTTCATCATCCCTAAAAGAAACCTTGTACTCATCAGCACTTTTTGCCCACTCTCACTTACCACCCACTCATCCTCCTCCACCAGCACACACACATCACAACTTGCCTTATGCAGCCATTAATCTACATTATGTCTTTATAGTTCTGCTTATTCTGGACATTCCGTAGACATGAGATCATGTAATATGTGGTCTTTCATGACTGACTTCTTTCATTTAGCATAAAATGTTCAAGTTTCATCCATACTGTATCATGTATCAGTACTCCATTCCTTTTTATTGCTGAATAATATCTCATTGTATATGTATGGATATACCATATTTTGTTTATCCATTCCTTAGTCGTGAACATTTAGGTTGTTTCCATTTTTTGCCTACTATAAATAATGCTACTGTGAATATTCATGTACAAATTTTTGTGTGGATGTATTTTTTTCATTTCTCTTGGGTAGATATCTAGAAGTGGAATTTCTGAGATCCAGAGTAACTCCATACTTAGCATTTTGAGGAAATTATTTAGGCAACTGGGGATTCAAGATAAGCTCAAGATAAGTTCTTCATTCTTAATATGGTACTAGAAGTATTTCTTGGCCTCTTTCTCTTCATAGGTGGTCTCATTCTCTACACAGAGCTTGGGTATCTCAAAGCTTTGCAGCGTTGCCGTTTCTGGTAGTTACATATCTTACATGGCTTCTGGCTTCAAGAGGCAGGAAACTGAAGCCTTGGTACTGGGTCAGTGTTACATCTGCTCAATTCTATTGGCCAATCAGTCCTCCCACATCCAACTGGGTAGAGGGATAGATTTTACCTCCTATTAGGGATGTGGCAAGGTCATGTGGCAGAAAATTAGGTGAGATCAGAGATTCTGACATGGCTATTTTTGAAAAATACAATCTATTATAGTGCGGCAGTTAGGAGATATTGCAAAAATTCAAGGGAAATAGTGGCTTATACTAGAGTGTTAGCTGTGGAAATGAAAAGAAGTATACAGACCCAGAATATTTCAGAGATAGGACTTGAATAGGGTTGGGAGAAGGTAAGAAAAGCATGACTGATGCACCTCTTACTTAATTCTTGAGCAACTCTGATATTTGGCACTGTTTTCAGTATACCAGGAGAGGGGTCATATTTAATTAGTTTAGTTTTTTTGGTGTGTGTTTATGTATGTGTGTGTATGGTGTGGGGGTAAAGTCTGATATTTTTCATATTCACTATAACGTGCCTTTACATATCCAAAGGAATTTCATAGAGGCATTTGAACACGAGTCTGAAGTTCCCGAGAAAACTAACGACAGAAGATGTAAGTTTGGTAGATGTGCCCAGGCTTGTCCTGTTTGTTCTCAGAGGCACTTCTCATATTTCCCTTGTTGTACTCTGCATCACAAGTGGGCCAATCACTGCTGACTGTATGTGACATTGGGTTTGGCTGATGCCAGACACTGACAAGACACAAGAAGGGGAAAGGGTGTTAGTAATCAAGGGTATCTCTCTCCTTCTCCTTTTGCCTTGAAGAGGGTCTCTAACAGCAGCTGAATATCCTTGGTAGCTCCTGCTTCCACCCCACAGGCTGGTGTAATTCTAGCTTCCATCTGGTGAGTTCCTGCCTCTGCTATCCAGTGATTTTATCTCTATTCTTTGATCCTCTAATCTATGAGCGTAGCTGTTGGTAACATGCTGGTTACCTAATTGAGCCTTCTTTTTCTTTTCAGCTCTTGTATCACCTGTGTACCAACTGACTATTAAAGTCTTTTTTAAAAATCCCTACAGTGGTTTCTGTTTTCTGGATTAGACTCATACTGATAGTAGTTATCAGCATATAGATGGTCCTGAAAGCCATGGGAAATAATAAGATTAACAACTGTGCTGTTCACAAGAAAATAGCTCAAACAGGGCAGGAGTTTTGTCTATTTTATTCATCTGATATATTTTCAGGGCATAGAACACTATCCAGAATATATGAAGACTCAATAAATGTTGTTGGATCAACAAGTCCATTAAGGGAACCATTATTAACATTCAGGTCTATTTTAATTAGTTTTTAACCCAAATGTTCTTCACTTCAAAAAAAGGTTTTGAAAATATATTAAATGTATTATTTCCCTTCTGTACTTTTATCAATATCACTTTGTTTCTTACAAAACACAAAACAATGAACTAGGGGGAAGAAGGAAAAAAAAGAGAGGGAGGCAAATCATAAGAGGCTATTAACTATAGAGAACAAACTGACAGTTGCCCGAGGGGAGGTGGGGAGGGTGGATTAAAAGGGTGATGGGGAGGGCACTTGTTGTGATGAGCACTGGGTGTTGTATGTAAGTGATGAATCACTAAACTCTACTCCTGAAATTGATATTACACTATATGTTAACTAACTGGAATTTAAATAAAAACTTGAAACAAACAACCAGAGTATCACTTTGTTTCTTATTAATCTCAAAGTAGTAGTAGATTTGGTAAAGGATGATTAAGGTTGTTGCAAAAGGTATGCAGAACAAAGATTAAATTGTATTCAGCAGATGGCATCCAAAATATAATTTTACAAATTCAGGCTTTGAGGAAACAGGAATTTTAAACTCTCTTTGACATATTAAGAAACAAATCCAGAGGAATCAGATTAAAGGGTTTCTTCTACAATATAAAGAAGAATCCATTTCATCTGTGATGGTTTGGTGATGAGTCTTTGTGCCTGAGGTTAATAGTTGCGTGTAATGTGAAGGAAAGATCCTGCTCAATAAGGGTGCAATCAGAGTTGCTGTAGCAAGAAAAACCTAATCACATCAAGTTTTCTCAAGAACATTTTGCTCAAATAATAGTTTATGTAGAGGTCCTATTAAAAGTTTATTCCCAGACCTCATGGTTTTCTATAGCCTATTTTCATACTTGAAACATTATTTTTTTATCTTGTTGACTAGATCTCTTCAGCCACTCAAAGGAAAGACCGGAGGATCCAGAGGATTCTGTATTCAAGGGCCACTGCTGCCTTGTTGCTAACCACCCTCTCCCTCCCCTAACACACCCACACCAGGTTGAGCTGAGGACAGAAAAAAGAATAAAATCTGAAAGAACATTTATCTGAAGAAAGAGAGTTAGCAAAATCAACTCTACAGAAAAGAAACTTGGACTAAGTTCAGTTTTTAAACCAAAAAGAGACTTAAATTAGAAAATACTGGAAATATTTTTCAATTGCTAAGCCATCTCTCTTGTTTAGTGGAGTTTGGCTTTATGAAAAATGAGAGCAAAGAAGCTACTTTTCTTTTTGCATCCACCTGTTAATAGGAATAAATCTGATATCCTGCTGCATTTTGGATATCAAGGATTTAATATTGTGTTAATCCTACTCTGTAGTTCCTATTTGCTCTTTAATGCTATATCACACCCTACATTTTCTCTGTGACAAAGTGAATGACTATTGTCTTACAAAGATTATTTTAAAAGAAAGTTCATAAACATTTGTCTGCAACTAGCATCTTCCCCAAAATATGTATGTTTAGGAAAAGAAAATAATTAAACTCTGGGAAAGAATATTGGCAAGGCAACGTTGACATTTTGATGTGCAAAATGACTTAAAGATGATATAATTTCACCTATAAAGGTGTGTCTTTTGACAGTGATACTTAACATAAACTTTTTTTTAAGATTTTATTTATTTATTTGACAGAGAGAGAGAAAGAGCGCATAAGCAGGGGGAGTGGCAGGCAGAGGGAGAGGGAGAAGCAAACTCCTCGCTGAGCAGGGAGCACGATGTGGGGCTCGATCCCAGGACCCTGGGATCATGACCTGACTCGAAGGCAGCCACTTAATGACTGAGCCACCCAGGTGCCCCTAATATAAATGCTTATCATTTTTATTTTTATTCAAAATGAAAATAATTGTTATTAGTGATATCACAGTCATGTCAGAGAGAAGAAAATATTATAAATCCCTTCATAAGAATTCGGCTATGTATTTCAATAAAATTTTCATTTATTTACCAGGCTATTAAAGGTAAAATTTGGGCAACTGGGTGGCTCCAGTCATGATCTTGGAGTCCCAGGACCGAGTCCTCCATTGGACTCCCCGCTCAGCAGAGAGTCTGCTTCTCCCTTTGACCCTCCCCCCTCTCATTCTCTCTCTCTCTCTCATTCTCTCTCTCAAATAAATAAATAAAATCTTAGAAAAAAAAAAAAGGTAAAATTTAACTCCGTTAAGATCTGGAGACATCTTTAGCATGAAAGACCTGTAACATTCGAGTTAAACTATAGTCTATTGTGAGACATTATTGGAAACCTAGAAACACAGTATGAAGCTATTCAGGAGCTGAAAGAAGTGTTCACATCAGGGATGATCTGCCACACATGTATTTGATGTGGAAGTTGCCCTGGTGATAATGCTGTCCTTCTTTCTTATCCAGAGAAATAATATAATCTTGACCTTTTTTCCCCTGATCAAAATACACCCTTGCCTCATGATAAGTGCAATGAGAGTTGCTGTAGCAAGAAAAACCTAATCACATCAAGTTTTCTTAAGAACATTTTGCTCAAATAATAGTTTATGTAGAGGTCCTATTAAAAGTTTATTCCCAGACCTCATGGTTTTCTATAGCCTATTTTCATACTTGAAACATTATTTTTTTATATAACTAGAAGGGTTGCATGGTTTCTAAGAGCCATTTGAAAGAGAGAAAATATAATCTGGCTTACGATACTATTTTCAGAGAAATTCCTACATTAAAAACGCATGCTGAAAAGCCTTCAAAGAGTTAAAATGGATTGTTTATTGCAAGAGCTTTAAGGTTAGTAGATTTTCCCACGGCAACTGGGTACAAAAGGCCTCTTAAGTGTTTAGGCGTTGAATAAAATAACAGTATTCCATTAACAAGTTTCTTTTGTTAACAAGTTTTCACTTAAGAAGAGTTTTCATTGACTTGACATAAATTAGTGCATCACAGACTTATTAATTTAATACCTCTCTATACTTACTATGGCTAATCATGTGTTTCACAGATTTTTAGTCATTTTCTTCACTTAATCTATTCAAATATTAATTTAAATAGTATTTACTAAACTGATGCACAGTAATTTTTTTTCTTTTCTTATACACAGCCACTCAGTAAACATCATAATGAAAATAAAAAATAGTAAAATAATAAATTTATCACATACTAAGTTCAAATAACCCCATGCACACAAAACATCTTATCCTAAATATGTCTGTATTATAGTATTGAGACAATTTGTGTATGCAACTAAAAGTATTCTTAAAACCATTCATGCCATTGTACCTCAAAATAAAAATCAATTCTTAAAGAGGGCACGTACTGAATGGAGCACTGGGTGTTATATGCAAACAATGAATCATTGAACACTACATCAAAAACTAATGATGTAATGTATGGTGATTAACATAACATAATAAAATTTAAAAAATAAATAAAAATCAATTCTAATAGGAGTGTTTGAATAAAAAGTAAGCTTATCTAGAGTATTCACTTGCACCACTATATTCTGAGAGATAACTATTAATGTTGAAAGGTTATAAGTCATATGTTTATAGTTTAATATTTTTTCTTTATTCTTAATCAAAAGAAAAACAGGAGAAAGTAATAAATATTAGCATATACATATTCTAAAACTGCAAATGTTTTATAAACGAATTCAAGTCTCTTCACTGTGAATATAGTCTCAACACCAGAAAAAGCTTAATTTCAATCACTATCAATTTCTATATGACAAAAATGTATTACTAATGTATTTTGGCTAATCAGAGTGGGATTCCTTTCAGAAAGTGAACTTTATGAAAACGACATGTTACTATTTGCAAGGGGGAAAGTTAACATTCTAACAAAATTATTCTAATTTTTATAATCATAGACTTTTTTTGAAAGTTTTTATCAAATTATACAGTTATATTTTAAACACATTTTTTTTAAATTATTACCCAGGTAACACATGCTCATGTTCAAAAAAGGTTCAACT
The DNA here is from genome assembly GCF_004348235.1 of Phoca vitulina. Lineage (NCBI taxonomy): Eukaryota > Metazoa > Chordata > Mammalia > Carnivora > Phocidae > Phoca > Phoca vitulina. The sequence goes on along the minus strand of NW_022589711.1, from coordinate 18,866,932 downwards.
ATTGAAGATATGCTTTTCCCCAAAAGAAGATCGACTTGTAGAAAATTTCTGAGAGTAATATGGAAAGTAATTGGTCTTGGATTAATTCCAAAAGGTACAACACAGAACAGATTGACTCTTCATTCATTATGGAAAACATCAAACCTTTTTTAGGCTAAATATAGATGGTATGTACATATCATATGGTACACTTAGATTTTTGCAGAGTGATAGTTTATTATTTTGTGTCTAGAGATTTAAAAAAAAACCTGGGAAACAAACTGTTTCTCTTATTTTTCATAAACTTCTGCAAAGTCCCTATCTTTAATTCCTTATTCACACATCGCTGGAACAGTTGACCCCTGAGTTTGGTAGATTAATGGCACAGCACCAAGTGGATATCAAACAAATGTGCCACTTCTTAAGCTGCAGCACCAAACTGCAAATTGGAAATACACCCCTGGTTATACTATCAACAAAGGAGACACTTGATGTGTGATTCCACTCATCATTCCTCTTAAGCCATTATCAGACAGCTGAGATCAGACAACAATAAAAAAACATGTGCTTGATTGTTAGCATGTCAGACGTACATTATTAAAAACAGTAGGGACAAGGGGAGAGATGAGAGGAAAGGCATTGGCTTCTTTGTTCCCTGCATGAGGGTTTGTTTGAGAAGAAAAGAATTCTAAGAAACACTGCCATGTAACTCCTATCACGAAGGCCTTGCTGTCCCCTCTGTTCGTTTGATAATGACGTTTATGATCTTTTTGTTTTCTTTTACTTCATAATGAAAACGATTAAGAGCTTGTTTAAATTGCATACCCATTCTTATCAATTTCAACTGAAAACCCATTTTAATCTGATTGAATTTCTGATCTTGAAAGATCTGTATGTAAATTATCTGGTTTGAGTAAGACCTTTTCCAATCCCCCCGAAATATATTAGAGGATAAGAAGAGTTTGGAACTGTTGATGTCATTCAGATCTTGCAACTAAAAGTCAGTGATGATCAGTTTTTTGGTATATCATATTATACATGGTTTAACTAAAGTAAGGGCTTAAAGCTCAGAAGAAATACATGAGAATGGATCAATATTTTATAGTTCCATTTGAGACATTTCCTAAAGAGAATTTAGAATTTTTCCACCTAAAATATTACCACCATAGTATCAAAGATAACCAAATTATAGCCACAGAATAGAATTCGTAAAATAAATTTATAAAACATAAATGGAATTTATTAAAAAGGATTTTCTTCACAGACTTTCCTAACTGCAGGGAAAAATCAGAATTATATATATTGTGATATACAAATCTGCTTTTTTTTTTTCACTTTTCTAAATTTATTATTTTGGGCAATAATTTTCTTAAGTATTCTTAGTCCTTTTTTTTGAAGTAATTTATTCTTCACAATGATAATGTATATCTATTCAATAATTTATATAATAGTTACTTTTAAAATTTATAGAACTATTTGTCTTATTTCCTGTTGAAGAAACAAATTCATAGTTTCATTTTCTTTTATTATGAGTTATCATACTACTCTACCACTGTTATAAAAAAAGTGGTCTGTGAAAACCAGAGATCTTTATCTTTAACTTATCTCTTTTGCTCTACTTTTCCAAATAAGTATTATTTGTATTAAAATGCATTAAATTGTTGTATTTCAGAGTTCTTATAACTTTATTGGAATGCAATTTATTTACATTATAAAAGTTTAAAACAAACATCCTGTGTCATATTCAAATAGATTCACAAACTAGCAAGAATAAAAATTATGAATTCTTACCGTGATTTCACTTAATTAAAAAGGGAAACATAACTTACTTAAAATCTTTCTAACCAAATTTCAAAAGTAATGAACAACTGAAAACTCTTCAACTTTTTTCATCAACTACAATTTATCCTAAATGCCTAAATTCAGAATACATGGAATTAAAATTTTGATAAGTCCTAAATATTTATTTCCAGATTTCCAAAGTCATTATAGTAATTAAATTTCCTTTCCAAAATCTAAAAATTAATCAAGTGTATTGCGTCTACAATCACTTAAATATCATAATATCAACTGTATTCCAGTGTGCATTGGGAACAAATACAAATGTGTGTAAATATTTATATATAAATGTGGAAATATTTGCTTTTGTTATATATATGTGGGGGGATAAGAGACAAATACAAATATTTCCACATTTTTTCAGCATTTATTGTAAGGACACACTGAAATACTTAGAACATACTATTTACTTTTTGAGTAGAAATGACTTATATATATATATATATATGGTTGATATGGAAATCTTTCAGTGTGAAAACAATTTATAGTTGTTGAAAGGACTTTGTTTTCAATAACTCAATAACATTTTTGGCAATTGTAATAATTATAAATATTATTTTTCATCTAGAAACATTATCTGTTGAAGGATATATTTCTGAACATATCTGTCCCTCAATAATTTTTATGTAATAAAATAATTGCCGTATATAAATATAGAACATTGGCAATTGTGCAAATAAATACCTCAGAAATACAAAATTTACTTGGTAAAAGATAAATAGGAATAGAATATTGTCTCACTTTTATTTTTATTTATTTATTTTTTAAGATTTTATTTATTTGACAGAGAGGGAGCACAAGTAGGCAGAGAGGCAGGCAGAGGGAGAAGGAGAAGTAGACTCCCTGCTGAGCAGAGAGCCCCATGTGTGGCTAGATCCCAGGACTCTGGGATCAGGACCTGAGTCCAAGGCAGACAATTAACCGACTGAGCCACCCAGGCGCCCTGTGAACATCGTCTCACTTTTAAAAATACTTTCCAATAATTAAGAAATTATGAGATAACTTTTGAAAGGTAGAAAAATAAATGGCATTTACTTTCCTGATTTAAGATTATTGATAGCTTGACATGTAGGTCACACATCCTATCCTTGTTACCAGCACGTTCTTTGAAAACTCATCTGGGAATCACCGCTGAGCAGTGCATTCAGCTGCAAGTAACTGAACTTGTGTGTCAAGTGGCTTAACTCATAAGGACATTTATCATTTTCCTAATCAAAAATCTAGAAATAAACAGTCTAAAAATCTAGAAGTAAACAGTTTATGGGTTAGTTCAAATCTTTTATATCATCATCAAAACTCTTCATACTGTGCTTTGCAGAACTTTTTTCTTTATAGATTTTTGCCTCATGGTCAAAAGATGGCTGCTTCAATTCTCAGTATTATATCCATGTTTAAGGCAAAAAGAATGAGAAAGAGGAGGAGCACCTGGGTGGCTTAGCTGGTTAAGCATCTGCCTTAGGCTCAGGTCATGATCCCATTGTCCTGGGATCGAGCCCCACATCAGGCTCCCTGATCTGTGGGAAGTCTGCTTCTCCCTCTCCTCCCCTTTCATGCTCTCTCTCTCTCAAATAAATAAATAAAATCTTTAAAAAAATATTTTAAAAAAAGAATGAGAAAGAGGCAACGCTAACTTTTGAGAAACTTTCAGCATGATTTTCTTGTATCTCAGTGTCCAGGAATGTGTCACATGGGCACTCCTGATTGAAAGGAGGCCTGGAAAGCAAAGATCTGGCAAAAAAGAAACACACATGGTTGGGCATGTTATGTCCCCAAACAGAAGTATGACTCAGTTTATAATAAAAAAAAAAACAATACAGAGTAAATAGAAGGAAAAGACTGTTGATATCAAGCATTATTTTTATTTAATTTTAAAATGTCTTTTACTTGATTAGACTGAGAAGCTAGAATGCAAGGTGCTTAGATATTTTTAAGTGATCTTTTTATCCTATCAAGAGTAATTTTTCTCTATCATCTTTACTGACAGAGAAATATGGGCTATTGATGAGTACTTTGGGATAAAATTAAAATTAAAATTTTAAAATTAAATTAAATTATAAGTTGCAAGATATTATATCAATGGAAAGTTAATCATTATCTTTTAAATACAATATAGGTTTTAGTTCCAAAAGTAAAAAGTTATTTCTTTGCTTTAAAAGATTTATTTATTTGAGAGAGAGAGAGAGAGAGAGGATTGGGGCGAGGGGCAGAGGGAAAAGGAGAGAGACAATCACAAGCAGACTCCCACTGAGTTCAGAGTCTGATGGGAACCCCATGTCACGACCCTGAGATCATGACCTGAGTCAAAACCAAGAGCCAGACACTTAACCACCAAGGTGCCCACAAAAGGTTATTTTTAATAACTACCTAATATCCAAAATGCCTTTAGGACATCATAAGTTTTTGGTACCATCTTTTCTTTGTAACGTACATTGTGTTGTACCCCTACAGAATACACCAAGTAAAGAATAGTCTGGCATTCCTTAAATCAATCAAGTTCAGGTTTTTGTTTGTTTGTTTTTTGAAAAAAAAAAAAAAACAATTATAATCTCCCATTATAATTAAAGTGCATTTTAAATTAATAAACTAACTTTTAGTATTTCTTCTGCTATTGATTTTTTTTTCTTCAGGAAACTAATCTCAATAAGGTTTCTATTTAAGATCTCAGAAAATTGTAGCATAAACTTTTCCAAATGCTGCTTTTTTTAACTCAGGCTGGAAGGATTACTTCTAAAACATTTTTTGCTTGTCCCACCCTTTTTAACTTCCACTATCATGAGAAAGAAAATAATTGGGAATGAATGAGATGAAGAGTAAAAGAGAAGGGGATCATGGGAAACAAATCTATGTTTAATTCAGGAAAAACTCCCTAATGACATCTCATCACTTAGTTTAAAACTATCTGAGGAAAAGAAAATATTCAACTGGATTTTTGATTTAAGGAATGATAGATATAGGATGCATTCTAAGAGGCTACTTGCACTACTTTTTCTCTATTCAGGAACATAAATAAGCCAACTTAGACTAAGGATTTCCAATTGCAAAATCTTACTGTAATACAGTCACAAGCCTCCTTTAAACCATAAACACAGACACACACACAACAACAAAAAAATTACAGTGGTTGTTGGTCTGCAGTCTCAGGAATTTATTTCTTATTTCAAAGTAAATAATCCATCTCCATCCATTTCCTCTCATTCTGTCCTCAACGGAGATGAAGAACACCTGGACAAGTGCTCTTTGTAATTACCTTTGATATTGCTGAAAGAGTTGTAGTACCTTTTATTCATGTCTTCCAAAAGCAAAAATAACTTTTTTTTTTTTCTATTACCATTCTGCATACATCCTATTTCCTAAGCCTTTACTATTTATTTTCAACTTTGGAGTTACTCCAACTCCATCCTATTGAGTAATGACTTCTCAGAACCCAAGAGAATAGCCAAGAAAATACCCAGAGGAAAATAAAATGTTTCTGAACCTTTTAAAATTTAGGAAGAGAAAAGGAAGTTCTTGACATATATAAGACAATTGAAGACCTAATCAAAACCATTCTTCTCCTCTCCTCCCTTATATTAGTAATTTTAAAAGAAAATATGCTTTCACATGCTTTCTTTGAATTATCCATCCTCCAGAGTATCAACACGTTTAAAACAAAACAAAACAAAACAAAATGCAAAACCTAAGCAGATTAATTTATTATCTTGTGGTATTAAATATGTGTGCATTCTGCATGCATGCTAGTGTGTATGCACACACACACACACACACACACACACACACACACACACAGAATTTCTGTCCCTCCTGCTCCTTTCTTATACACAAGTTTTCAAATACCCAGCACTCATTGGGAGTTCCCAGGTCAAGGGTACACTCTTCAAAGATCTTGAACTTGCTTTATTCAATATATTTTTCCTTGTTCTTTCTCATAACAATATTTAGTTTACTTTTTCCTTTTCTCTTTGTTTCTCTACTAGATTTCTATTCTGACAAACATTCTTTAGGTTGTTGTAGGAAATATATTCTATTTTTAGGTAAAAGCCAAAAAAATTACTATTGCTCATTATATTTCTGTTTTTCTGAGATATTGGGAAAAAACTCAAGTAGAACAAAAAGAACAAATTGGAATAGAAAAACTGCATATTTAAAATGGCATCTGAGAAGGGTCTGTGTGTGTTCATCTTATTTCCTGCCACAACTAGCTATTTATAATATATTTTACAGAAATACCTAAATCATGATTTTACATAAAAATTATTTGCAAGCCTTAAAAATGTGATCATTTCCAGGATTTTCCATTATTCTTAGAGTAACTTTCTTTTTCCTCAAAGTATATTGTAAAGGTCAACTGAATTAAAATGGTGAGGTAGGTAGGTACTATTTAATATGCAGATTCTGGGACACATGCCAAATTCACTCAGTCAGAATATTTGTGCCAGGGCCCAGGGATGCCAGTGTTCCAAGATCAACAGTTGACTTTAAACTCATGTCAATATGAAAACCACTGATGTAGAAGCCATAGAACCCCAAAAATACTCCCTGTAGTTTTCATTCTAACTCCAGACCCAATGCCAAAATTTTTAAAGCAGATTCAGTCAGCTTAAAATGAACATCAAAAGCAAATTTAAATAAAAAATAAAAAATAATGTAAATCATAAAAGATGATCCTTCCCTCTCCTTTTGATTGTTGGGAACTCATCGGTGATTTTTTTTAGCACAGGTGAGGAATGGGATCTCTTTTTATCCCAAAGACAGTTCTTTGAATCCGTATCGCATTACCACTTGTCATGTAGCAAAATGGTGCCCTTAAAACATTGAACTGACCAAGGGGAAAGCCCCAGTGTTTTACATCCCCAGGGTGGATCTGATGGAGTAGAACTTACTATGTACAGATCCTAAATTCGCACAATCTTTATCATGCAACTCATACAAAGTTATGTCAATTTGCTGGCCAATGTCTAGCACTTGCTAAGATCCAGGAATGTTCCGTGGATTTTTTTTTGTCATGTTGCAGTTTACTTGCCCTCTCACACCAAAGTACCCAAATAATAACACTGCCTTGGGCTGCCTGGGTGGCTCAGTCATTAAGCGTCTGCCTTTGGCTCAGGTCATGATCCCAGGGTCCTAGGATCGAGCCCTGCATCGGGCTCCCTGCTCCACGGGAAGCCTGCTTCTCCCTCTCCCACTCCCCTTGCTTGTGTTCCCTCTCTCGCTGTGTCTCTCTCTGTCAAATAAATAAATAAATAAATCTTTAAAAAATAATAATAATAACACTGCCTTATGTTTGTATCATGCTTGATACCATTTTCCAAAATGCTATAATGTTCTTTGATCACTTTTGAGATTCAAAGAAATATTTTGAGGCAGACTGGATACATTTTCGGTTTCACAATTAACGTAGGGACAAATTGAAGCTCAAAAAGGTAAATAACCCATAAAAGGGTCTTGTGTATTTCAGACTCCAGATTAACGCTCAGGGCTTTTGATTCTAACTGGGATGCATTCTTTATCACTCTGTGTAAATGACATACTATAAAGTAACATGATATTTGCTTATAGTTTATATATTTTTAAACAAAATAGACATAATTTTATTCCTTTACCTCACCTCCTTCACTAAAATATGAGCACCATGATAGCAGGTTTTGCCTCTGTTTTATTTTTGTACATTTACTGAATAGGCTAGTGAATGGCAAATAGTGGGTGTTAAATAAATAAAGTTTGAATATAAGTGGGCTCCCCAAATAATTGTCATCTTTAATTTGTCTGACTCAAAGGAACTTTGATATTTTTTTTCCTAAAACACACTTAAATTAATTTGAGACAGCTGCAATATCTTTTGATGGAAGTTCATAAAATACTATTTATTTATAGGTTTCTGTTCAATTGTTCTATTTTTTTTCTCCTCAGGTTCAACATCAGTTGTCTATGGAAAAAGAACCGCATGATCTTTAAGTATGTCACAAGCTCTAACAATAAAATCTTCATGATTTAAATATTAATTGGTGTCACAAAATTAAGATATAAAAGTTTAATTGCAATAATTTCCAACAGAATTTCCAAACCCCACAGTTAGAGAAACTAGAGAAATGTGTGAGTGCAAAACATCTAATGAGGTCTGTAAGGTGGATATGCAAGAAAAATGTTTTAGTTTATTGGAAGATGTTTTATTTTTGTCATGCCAAAGTAAAGCCCAGTGATCTCTAATGACTCTCCATGCTTTGCTGTTATTGTTGTTGTTTTTGATCCCTTGCATTTCATACTACGTTTGCAAACAATTACATCAGCCCATGGGGAAATAGTTTAGAGATCTAACAGTCTTCTCTGAGCCAAAACCATTTGTGCACAGAACCAATAAACAACAATCAAATGACTATCAACATGTAGGAATATAGCATAGATGGCAGATAAATCTAAAATCACTAGTGCAAACCACCACCGCAGTCAATACATATAGCACACATATACGTCAAACGCGCTCTCTAGGATGTGCATGCATTGCTTTTGCTGTTTCTACTTCCCCTTTTGTTGTGGAAAGTATACATTATTGTTACTAAACACTCCTGCTAGGGGAATACAATGGATTCCAGGTCAATGAAAATGTGAATTTGAATTATTAATCCACCAATTAAGGGGGGGAATAATTTAACCCTGGTTTGACCTTTATCACTTCAGGTGAATTGATATATTAAAAAGGTGTATATCTGGGGAAAAACAAAACAAAACATGGTAGTGCAACAAGTACATCTGTATAACACTGTGGTCAATCTAACAACAGCATTTTTAACATGTTAGTTTGAAATAGTGTGTAAGGGTATGTGTACAATGTGTTTATGCATCTGTGGTGTGATCTTGTAAGAAATGGTTTGCTTTTTCTACCAATGTGTATTCTCCCTTTACCTAACACGAGCAAATAAACTTCAAGCTTAAATACATTGAGGAACAGTGACATTAAAGCCAGAAAGAAGGTTTCTAAAGATTCATTTATAGATTTCCATTTGTAAATTCTAATACGACATCTTTCTTAATAGGATTTCAGAAAATGACAAAGGCTCAATCCACTGCTGAGAATTTCCTATGCTTTCTTGACTCCATGCTTCAGTAAGAGCTGAATGTGTGTATGTGAAAAAAGTCTTCAGCTTACCCCAAGCATGTAAAGACCTATAGCTGTGAAATAAGATCTTCCAACCACTATGAATTTCTTTGGATAAAGGATGGGAACTCATATACCTACAGGAACCAGGCATTTTTCATAAATGTACGAGTTAAGATAGCATGGTGAATTAGGTTTTGTGTGAGTCTATCTATATCTATGTGTCTACACATCACTATACTGAGTCTACGCCTATATCTAGACCCACATCTGTACCCACATCTACCTTTATATGTGCACCTATACAAACATCTCTAGCTCTTATCTATCCATCTATCTATCTATCTATCTATCTATCCATCCTCAGGAGTCTTCAGCCTGTGGATCAGACACAAGCCACTCAGGCCTAGAGTCACAAAGCTATTTTGCTGCAGAGTTTGCAGCAAAAAAAAGAAAAAAAGTACTTTTTCCAATGTGTCACAAGTGTACCAGGAAAGATATAAATCACACTTTTAAAACACTTGAAGTAGACTCAGTTTCTTCGTATTTAAGAACACTGAACAAAACTTACACTGATTTTTATTGTTGCAAACTCTGTATTGGATTACCAAATAATTGCTGCACAATTTATTTGATATGAGTAACAGTTCGACAATCTACATTACACAATACTGTGAATTAAATAATTTTGCTGACAAAGCAGAGAGCAAACAGTAGTATAAACAGTACTTGATTGAACAACATCAAGATAATCAACCATTTTGACTAAGTCTTCTGTTAAATGGTTATTTCTTTTCAACAGTATGGCACTGTTAAATGAGGAATTGGAGGCCATGTGCTACAGATGGAGGTGGTTTTAGGGAAATACGGATCTTTCCTAAAGAGGAGCCAACTCATATTAAGTCACTAGGCCCAGCCAGTGGTTTATGGAGGTACAGTAGCACATATATTTTAGGTAGTAAAATTTGACATTTTAAAGAGGGAAAGATGCTTTTACAGAAATCCTTAAAATAACATGAAAGAAATACTATTGAGGGACAAAGAGAGTGTTGATGGAGTATTTTGACTGAAGTTCTTTCAAAGTGTGAGAGGAAGTTGCCATAATGTAGGTAAAGAGACAATTACAGTGTGTCTGACTAGGACAGAAGAGTAAATTTGGATGGAAAGGTCTTCATTGTTTAAAATGGATGCGTGTCACTGAAGCAGTTAATGAATTATCTTCTGACTTCCCTCAATAGGATCTGAAGTCAAAGTTTTCAAATGAACACCGGGAAATTGGCTTGAGGAAAATGTGAGACACTGTATTATTATTTTTCAATTTTTTTTCTTTCAATGGTGAACGTTAAATGCTATTTTTCCCATAAAGTTTGAAATGCCTTGACAGTTGTAAAAAAAAAAAATCAATTATTCACCCCATGTTTTATTTATACAGTTATTTAGACAACAAAACTGTTAACATTCAAAGTAAGTTTGTTCTGATAATCTATCCAACCTAATTCAGAAGACAAATATAGCCACTGGAAACTTGCAACAATGTTATGCAGGCAGAGAAGAATCCCATCAAAGGGATTTAGTCCCTATAATGCCTAAGGACTTGCTTTTGGCGCACCCAAACAATGACATACTATGAGACAGTACCTTGGATATTTTCATCCTCTGTGAGTATTTTAAAATTCTTGGCCTTTCAGGAAGATAAAATTATGGAATTCGGGGATCTCAACTATATAAACATTCCATTCCAGTGTCTCCAGTATTTTCACAATTTATTTTTTTTCTTTCAGTAGTCTAATCCACACAGCTAGAAATGATCCATGGTTTATTCATGTATATGATAAAGCCATATATTTCCCCAACCAAAATTACTCATTGTTATTGGTAGAATATAAGGTAATATACTTTAAACACTATAAAGTACTATATAAATAAAGACGTGGTAAGTTTCAGGGGAACCAAAGAAAGAGGAAATAAATTCTGAGTGAATTCATAAAGATGATATATGATTTGAATTAATACCTTTTATAAAGAATTTAAATACATTTTTTTAAATCCTCTGCATCTATATTCAGACAATATATTCTCTCTTCTGAGACACTGATTTTTCAATAAAAAAGGCATTTCCCCTCGGGGACAATATAGAAATTTTATTCTCTGCATAAAACTATTAGGAATTAATATAATACAGAGGGAAAGACCAGCTACTTGTGAAAACCTTCCAGAAATTAGCCTAGCATTTAGAGTGATTGATAAATATTTTTTTTTCCAGGATTTCTTTATTTTTATTTTTATTTTTTTAAATTTTATTTTATTATGTTATGTTAACCACCATACATTACATCATTAGTTTTTGATGTAGTGTTCCATGATTCACTGTTTGCGTATAATACCCAGTGCTCCATTCAGTACGTGCCCTCTCTAATACCCATCACCAGGCTAACCCATCCTCCCACCCCCCTCCCCTCTAGAACCCTCAGTTTGTTTCTCAGAGTCCACAGTTTCTCATGGTTCGTCTCCCCCTCCGATTTCCATTTTGCAAAAACTTCACGTGAAACATTCTGATATAAAAGTAACTAAAGTGAGGTCATTTCATCATCTATAAAGTGAGGGGGTTGGATGAGAGGGTGATCCCCAAGAATTCTATCACACTTGTGCCAAACGCAAAGAGAAAGTTAGCCGCGGGACAGGGTTCAGAAATTATTTGGAGGAGGCAGAGTCACATCAGAGATGAGTGCTAAAAGGCCATCTGTTGCAACGTGCCCAGTTTTAAGCCCAATTTGTATGGCGTGAGCTGTGCGGTGAACAGTGTGTGTACCGGGACTTAAGGGAACTGGATAAAGTGAACAGGCCAGGGTGAAACAAGACAAATGAGCAATGACTGAGTGGGCCCCAAAGAGGAAGGAGCAAGATTACTATGGCTACAAAGCAAGTTATGTAATTGTTGGCACGCGCATTGTTTGTGACTTGTGTAAGAGTGTATGGAAGTGGGGAAGCCCTGGTTTATCCAACAGGGCATATTTTGTGGCTTCTGTGTTGGGGTTTGGCTGAGAGAAGTGTTACAGGCGCCTGTGGTAGAGGGTTACACATACTTATCCTTTTTCATTTCCAATTATAACAAAGTATACTAGAATAACATGAGGTATTGAACCATGTGTTCTATGTTTGATATTTCTTAGCTATTAAATTCTGTAACTATTTTTCCTCCAATTTAAACTTTTGTAAGCTACTTAATAGTGTTTTGCAACCACATTAACTCTTTCAACCCACCATGGTGTGTGGAAATGATTTCTATGGAGATAATGCATTACTTCTTGCTAATAAAATGTGTGAGGATTTTCTTAAAAATAAACCACAGATCCATCTCGGAAAACTTCTTTGAAAATTTTTGACACTCTTTAGGAAGCCACAATCAAATTTTGATGTGGTGAGCCGATTTCAGTTTTGATAAGAATGTTACAACTTGTAAACATTATGACTGGCTCCCATTTGCAAAACTCTTTGTAAATACTTTAATAGTAGCCAGCTAAGTCCAATGGATTGATTTTATATGTGCTGTTCTACTAAATACTGCCACCTTCCAGCCAGCTATGATAATATTATAAACCTGAGGTTTATAACTATTTGTATTAGATGATAACATGTGCCAGGATCCCCCCATGTACTTCACGTTAATTATTTCATTCAATCATGAGAATATTGTGCACGGGGACTGTAACATTATTATTCCCATTTTACAGAAATGGAAACTGAGTTTTTAAGATGTTATGTAGCTTGTCCAAGGCCACATAGATAACGAGTTTCACCTGTGGGATTGAAGAATTAAGAGTTTGAATTCAGAGCCTGATATTTTAGCTTCTGCAAATATTGTTCCCCTAGATTCTCATGTTCACTGAGTTCTACTACTGAAATAGAAAAAAGTGTTAAAAGCAGTACTTTCTTGTTTGACTGTAATGATGGATATGGGTATCTCAACAGAGGCCTTTACCTGATACCTACAATAGAATCCTCTGGATAGCCGAAGAGAAGGGGCTGCTCATTTTGGTGAAGCCAATCAGGCTGTGCCCCTGCTACCTTAGATATTTGAGGAGGGGAGTGGAGTGAGAAGAATAATAAATGGAGACCCTGGGAGAGCAGCTTATATTTTTGGAGCAGAATATAGTAGAAGGGCAATCAACATTTGTTAAATACAGATTAAATGACTTTGAGACCCCTCATAATCTGGCAACTGCTAACCTCACTTTAATCACTTCTTACCTTCCCTCATACTTCATACCACCCTACTGACCATCACAGGAGACACCATGATGCTTCTGCATCTCAATGCCTTTCATCTGTAGTGTCCCCTCTATTTGTGATCCATCTCCTCTTCCATTGTAAAGCCCATCATTTGTTATGATAGCTCAAATGGCATTTTCTTATTAGAATTGAGAAATCTCCCTGAATCATGATTCCATGATTCTTTTTTTTATACTTCTCTCTCTCTCTCTCTTTTTTTTTTTTTTAGATATTCTTTTTTTATACTTCTCTTGTTGGGCTTACTATGTTGTATTCTCTCCAGTTGACCACTAGTACTCTTAAGTTAGGGAAAGTTTTATAGCATCTAGCACTTGGTGTTCTGATGTGAGCTAGGCTAGAGTATAATGGCATGCCCTGTGTTAGAAGTGAAAATGACATTTCGAACCTCATTTCAGTTTACTGGTGAATGGGAACACAAGAAGAAATATAAACCAGGATACTCTTAGGAGAGGTGATTTGCCATGGGCTGTGTGTCCTGTGGGTCCTTCCTGGGTATACCAAGAATATAAGACAATGGCTTCTCTTTGCTTGGGCCCCTTTTCAGGATGGCATTTGCAGTGAGGGATGAAGAGTAAAAATAGGTGTGCTTGCCACTCATGATAAAATAATGAAGTCTCCAAGTTTAGTATCCTCAGTCATGACACAAATTTACTGTGTATCTGGCCTTCATACGGGTTCCTGTGCATCCCCTTTCTGGATCCTGGAGGAAGGAACAGCAAGGAGAGCTGACACATGGAGCTCACGTGGCCTGCTGTGCTATGAGTAATGAAGTTCTTTGCCTGTGACCTAGGAATCTCATGTCTTTTGCCAATAACCATGAAACAGAAATAGGCCAACTTATTAGATCACAAGCCAAGTAAAATCCAAGAATTTTCACAGCTCCTGATAGATACAAGTGACTGTACTTAACTTGATTCTTTCTTAATTCCTCAACAAAACAAACCTAAATTATCTTAATTTGGCTTCCCCTCACAAGCAGACACTAAGTCAGGAACATGAGTGCCAGTAGCTTATTTGAGATTAGCAGAAAACACTGTTAAATGAATAAAGAAATGAGACAAAGATGAGAACAGTCAACGAAGGGTAGTTCTATACAGCCAGTGGTCACTGTGGGTGATGGTGCTTAATCCCACTGAAAAACTCTGGAAGTCAATGTAAAGCACACGCTTCAGTGTTTTCCCATGTAGGAGAGAGGGTGATGGGATATTTATATACCAATTTCCATCAGTCATCAGTTGGGAACTAGTCCTAAGGGGTATTACATATATGGCATTTCCAGGATGTCAGGCATGTGGGTAGAGTGGTCTCTGGATTTGGAAAAAGGCATCAGGCATAGAAAAATGCAGATACTGGAGCTGGAATCAACTTGTGTCCCCTGAAATTGTAAAGCTAAAGAGATGTGGCTGGGCAGCAAAATATCAAATAAGTGCTAAAAATAGCCCTCATGGAATGAAGAAACCACAAGTTAGAGGAGCTCATAGTCATGAGTTTTTAGCCATTGATGCCCTCAGGTATCAGGGCATGGCAACACGTGTTCTGTCTACTAACAAACAGCATATTCTGCTTTGTGTCATATATGTATTCTGAGTTCTTTCTATTTTTCTTACTGTCATCTTATCCTTACATAATATCTTAGTAATGAGGTCTACCGTGTCACTGTGACCCACCACAACCTGCCCGATGCATGTTTGATAGAAAGAAAAATTAGAGTGATAAAACTGTACATGGTAAGCATCTTGAAATGCATAGCCAAAAAGATCATCGATTAACAAAGATTAAATGGAACGGTTCAAATATATTTTTTATGGTATAAAGGTACATAATGGAGGGAACAACCTTGCATAATCCAATTTAATATGTGATTAAATTAGTTGGTTTGGCTTATACCTTTCCCTAAGATGAAGAATGCTGGCCAGCTGAAATGGATGCTGGGAAACTCCTGGGGCGTCATGTTATCCCCAAGGAGGACAACTCACTTGTGAATAATCAGGAATTGGCTGTACAGGAAACCCTTACTATTGCCAGGGTTTCCATTCAGAAATAAACAGAAGTTACTGAATGTCTGAGGAAAAGAGGTAGAACCAGCATGAAGAATACCTACCATATGCTGAGAACCATGCCGCACAATTCACATGAATTCGCACATTGACCTCTTCCCCTCAACAGTTCCTAGAGGTTTCTATTTTAATAATGGAGGAAACTGGAAAGTTTAAGTATACTTTTCCAAAAGCACAGAATAAATAATAGCAGATTAAGGGCATAAGTTCATATTTGTCTGACTAAAGTCCATATGATTTCTACACTACCCTTGACTCCCCATGAATCATTATGTCATGCTGGGTACAGGTGAAAATGTAGTAATATTCCAAATCAGATTTTTCCTTCTAACATACTTATAACACACACACACGTACGCACATATGTGTAATAAAATATCAGACCTCATTTTTGTGATGTTTGCTGACAACTTTCAAGTCCCAGCCTTTCCCTTTCCCTTGCTTCACTGAAACATGGGCAAGCTATAAGAAACCCTAGGTGCTCCCTCTTTTGGTACAGGTGGAAAGTTCAAACCCTGCAAGTCCCAGCTTTCATGGAGGAACTCTCGTACTGGCCCCACTCCTAACTCCCTTAAAAACCTCAAAGCTAGTCTCCTCTCCCCACTCTCCTGACCCATGTTTGGACCTGTTAGGTCCAACCCTGCTCTCCTTAGAAAGTCCTACTGTATAGTAACAAATCTTTTCAAAACTCCTTGCTGCATGTGTGGCATCATCAATCTTGACATCTGACCCAAATATTGGGTAGAGGGTCGATTTCTTTATTGTGAGTGATAACAACATTTGGCACAGGAAACGGTGACTAGATAATGGCTACCATCACCAGGGAACTTTCTTCTCTTACCTTGGTTTGATAACTGGATGTGCTTGCCAGCAACCTTGTGTTTTGAACTGTGCTGCTTTGTGTTGCAATTGCTAAGTCCTACCTAATTTAACCAACTTGAGTTTCAAGTTTCAATAATTAGCATTTAGGGACAGAAGTATGTGACTGGGGCCCTTTTTATACAATAATTTAAAAAAGAGGGCTGATTGGCTTTGGTGCCTGTACAATATAGGTCTTAGAATAACCTTAACATCCACTGAAATGCACCATTTGGCAAACCTTTATGACTATAATCAATGCTGGAGCTCAAATTACAGTTCAACCTGGAATCCTTCCTACATTTAGTCGTGGTGTTCCCCATAACCTTAGAGATGTTCTTGTATATAAAACAGGACAAAAAGACATGTCTTAACCATTGGAATATTGCCTTGCTAAAATTCTCCAGAACCATATTGACCATTGCCCTAAAATATCCCATAGTGGGCAGACAGGATCTTACTCAATGAATAAAAAATTAAAATTAATTTTTTGACATTTACAAATGGCTTGACAAAATGGGACC
The DNA here is from genome assembly GCF_004348235.1 of Phoca vitulina. NCBI lineage: Eukaryota > Metazoa > Chordata > Mammalia > Carnivora > Phocidae > Phoca > Phoca vitulina. Next base: position 18,850,295 of record NW_022589711.1, on the reverse strand, counting down.
CCATGGTCCTTTTCCTCCCTAGTTAAAATAGTTAATACAGACCAATGTAAATTAAAACAGGGCCTTCAAAGATTGAAACCCATGATGGAAGACCTAATTAAGGAAAGGATGAGTATTCGCACTAACAGCCCAATTTGACCTATTCTCAAACTTGAAAGAATGAATGGCACCTAATGATGCATTCCCCCAACCTTAATGCCCTGGTCCCACTCATTAAGGCCCATATCCAATATTATTCTAATATTATTCAAATTACTGTTTCCATCCAGCAACTGGAAATTGCTTAGTCATAGATTTGGCTGATATTTTCTGATCAGTTTCTCTTTCAACAACCTCTCAAGCTGCAGTTGGCTCTCACCTCTGAAGAGCCCAATACACCTTTATCTGGCTGCATAAGGAGTGCTGCAACAGTCTCACCATCACACGTGATCCTTGCAGGCAAATTATTTTTTTTAATTAAAGATTTTATTTATTTATTTTGAGAGAGAGAGAGAGAGAGAGAGCATGAGCCGGGGGGGGGGGGGGAGGCAGAGGGAAAGGGAGAACAGACTCCCCGAGGAGCAGGGAGCCCAATGTGGGACTCGATCCCAGGACCCTGACATCACGACCAGAGCCAAAGGCAGATGCTTAACAGACTGAACCACTCAGAAGCCCCTGCAGGCAGATTCTTAACCACATCTGACCCTCTCCAGGAACACAGGTATGATATTATTTTGATGACATCACTTTCCAAGGAGGTTCATTTGACATACTCATTCAGGCCATACAAATACTTAACAAAAGTGCTTACAGAAAGAGCCTGGGCTATTGTACCACAAATAATATAAGACCCCACAACCTCAGTTAAATTCTTAAAAATGATTAGGTAAACTGAGGTCACTCTGGCACTGTCAAGAAACAATTGTTGATTTACTCATCACCCATAATTTTAAAACAAGCCAAACATCTTTTAGCTCTTTTTGGGTTCTGAAGGCAACATATTCCTAAGTTACAAATTTAACTTAATGAGCCCTTTATACTGTTACTTGAAAATCAGCCCATTTTGAATGGGGCATTCAAGATGGACATATGTTTCCCATGGACTTCTGGTAAAAGAAAACGCCCCACTTGACTCCATAGCTCATACCATTAGAGTGGCTATTGCTGGTTGCATACTGGGCTCTCCCAGAAACAGAGGTTCTCAGAGGCCCTAAGCCCACAACTCTCCATACCCAACTGCCCTTATGTCTTGGGTTATAGAAGCAGCATTCCACAAGTTCTGCACAACCATGGAGACTTCTTTCTAGAGAAAAGAGTTAAATATGGGTGTTAGCATATTTCATCAACAAGAAGAGTGCTCCTTCCATCCTCAATGTGTTGCAAAGTGCCACAGTTGTAGAGGAGGACTCTTCTATCCTGAATGACTTGGCCACTTGGGTAATCCCTTGGGTACATCTATGTGAACAGCAAAGGGAGATCATTTAATTTTTGGACAGCAATAGTGCCATCATATATGATGGAGATCATTGCGGGGTTATACCTTATTATTCCTTTACCAGGATGTCCCTGATCAAGAATAGAATCCAAAGATCAGCATAATTGGTTGTACATTAGGCAGCCATCTTAGCATTGGATACCTTGGCCAACAATTGGTTCCAACTGCCATTTACAAATTCTTGTCATTGCCAATGGTTTGGTCATCTAGTCTGGCAATGGCAACAACAACAATTGTTTAGCCAAGGTTACCTCTTTTGATGTAAGAACTCTGGTGATCTCTTGCTTCATGGATATGCAAAAATTGGATCAGGATCACACAAGTTCCTGCACATACTAAAGTCACAATACGAGATACCACCAAAATACTCCTTACCCCTTTGAGAGTTCCAGACTCTATTACTGATAGTGACCAAGGCACTTATTTCACTTCGAGAGCTGCATAATCCTGGACTCCCGAGCAACACGTTCAATGGAACATTCACTTTCCTTACCAACCTCAGACTATAGAGCCTCAGGCCTTATAGAGGATGGTGATGGCCTATTTAAATAAGTTCAAACTCAGTTAACTGAAACATTACACACTTCAGCCATCAGTCAAATATCAGAGGTGAATTGTAATAAAGAGTCAGATTCAGTTTTCAATGTTTGTTTGACAGCTGACAGATTTCAATCCTAACCACTCCCTTTCTCTGTCAGCTTTATATCTGGGGAAGCTAATAAGAAAGCTGCTTCTTTGGTGCTAGTGGGAATTCCAAGTCACACAAGCCTCATCCCACATGAAAGAACACTCACCCTACCCCCACACCTTCTATCTACCATAAATAGCCTAAAGACAATTTCTGTTCTCTGCTTTTTCAAGCTATTCTTGGACCTGCTTGGGAGCTCATTCTGTTTTGCCCCAAGAAAACCTCATTATGTCAGTAATAAACCATTTCATACTCTCCTGGTGAATCTATGGCATTATCAATCTTGATATCTAAACCAAATTTTGTGTTTGGGAAGAATTCATCTCATCTCTATGGGTGACCACAAGAAAATGCACTTCGGTATTTTGGCATAGGACACCCGTGAAGTAGTGACTCTTGGCATTATGATATAGTTCAATTGTATTACCACGACCAAAGACCACTAGATCTTTTCCAAAAGTGTACCTTTTCTTTTTTTTTAAGTTTTTATTTATTTATGTGAGAGAGAAAGAGAGAGAATGAGAGAGAGAGATAGAGAGAGAGAGAGTAAGAGAGAGAGAGAGAGCGCACGAGCTGGGGGGAGGGGCAGAGGGAGAAGCAGACTCCCCGCTGAGCAGAGAGCATGATGTGGGGCTCGATCTCAGGACCCTGAGATCATGGCCTGAGCCAAAGGCAGATGCTTAACCAACTGAGCCACCCAGGTGCCCGTGAAAGTGTACCTTTTCATATAAAGTATGAAAACTGCAAAATTCTAACTAAAACCCCTTAGAGTAACTTTTCTTGCAACTAATATATGGTCTTTCTGTTATGTCTGGCTAAGCCTTATAAAAAAAAAAATTCCTTTTTTTTCAATTCTTTTCTGTGTGTATTATACAAAACTTAAGTCTCCAATAATTTAAAAATGTCCATCTAACTCAAAACAACAATGTTCTAACTGGTTCTGCATTCAGTTTTAAAAACAAAAAATCTTCAATGGTTTGTTTTGCCAAGGCTAAATTGCCATTCCATGCTGTATTTAGTATGTATTTCATGGAAATTTTTTTCCAGGATTTATACTTCCTGAATATTTACACTTAACTAACTTAAATACACTTTAGAAAAGTTATGCATTATCAAAAAAATTAAATTTGCTCTTCATTTTTTTAAACCTTTGTAAATATTGTTGAGCAACAAATCCTACCCTATTGTCATTGTGAACAGTGACATTTGTGAAGAGCATTGAGACATCACCATTTTTGCCAAGGCATGTCTGATGGTAAGATACCTACAAGGGCGATATTCTGGTTGTGAATGTTAAAGAGTTAAGAAAATCTGGGAGCTGTGTTTATTCACATTGCCCTAAGTCAAGTAGCCTTTGTTTAAAAAAAATATACAAATTGAGAGGGGTTAGGGTTGTTCTTCAGAAAAGAGTTTCTAACAGCAAAAAGAAACTTGAAGTTAACAAGAAATTAAAATAGTAGAAAGAGCAGCAAGATTAGTAGGTGAGATAATCAAATGCAAAAAACTGGGCTCTATGTCCAGGAAAACTGTTACAGGGAACTAGCCTTGTTTCCAGCAAGTATATGCTGAAGGTTCTCTTTCATACAGTGCTTAGGGTTTGTGTCATGCCCATGTTGCTGACACATGAAGCATGTTTTGTTTGGCCACTGAGGACAGGCAGAGTGAGCAGCAACCCTTCAAGCTAAATCTATCTCCCTGGTTTCCTGAGACTGACTTTTGGGTTTAGATTCCCTTTGGTTTTAGGTAAAAACAGTTTGTACTGTAGCAGAATCTGATTTATTAAAATCATCATTGATTTTCTCTTTCTGCTTCTCCTGACTTTCCTCAAGAGTTGGACACTTTGTATGAACCTCAATTTCAGAAACACACACATACACACATGCACGCACACACTGAGACACGCTCCATGAGAATAATTTCCATAATTGTCAATTGCTTCCATCGAGTTATAACCTTTTTTTTACTTTTCATAATTATTTTTATGTGAAAATGATTTTTTAATTTTATTATGTTATGTTAATCACCATACATTCCATCATTAGTTTTTGATGTAGTGTTCCATGATTCTTTGTTTGTGCATAACACCCAGTGCTCCATTCAGTACATGCCCTCTTTAATACCCATCACCAGCCTAACCCATCCCCCACCCCCTCCCCTCTAGAACCCTCAGTTTTTTCTCAGAGTCCATAGTCTCTCATGGTTCATCTCCCCCTCCGATTTCCCCCCCTTCATTTTACCTTTCCTACTCTCTTTTTCTTTTTTTAAACATATAATGTATTATTTGTTTCAGAGGTACAGGTCTGTATTCAACAGTCTTACACAATTCACAGCGCTAACCAGAGCACATACTCTCCCCAATGTCTATCACCCAGCCACCCCATGCCTCCCACCCCCCACCACTCCAGCACCCGTAACAAACTGAGTTATAACCTTTTGGAGGTTAGGTAATAGATTATATTAATCTCTGGATTCTTTACCTCCAGCATATAATTTGATATATGAGGGTCTCAGTGTGATTTTATCTTATTCGAAAGGCAAGCAGACTTATATGAGACTATTGAGCAGCTGTTACTAAGACCTCACTCCTAGCCCATGCTAGAACTTTTGCCTCTGTTGGTGGCACTATCTCATTGTAACTGAACGCTCATAGCTTTCATTTGTCACATTTTCTTACATATGATGTTATATCATAATTAATCACTCAACCATGAGCTCCTCTTATTCTGGGCAAGATTACATAAGTTCATATTTGCATCTCATACAATGTATTGTGCAGAGGTACATACAATAAATGTTTCACTTAATATTTCTTTAGAATGTATTTTCAATACTATGAATTTACTAGTAACTATGTGAGCTAAGATGACTAAACACTGTTCATTTAAGAAATGCCATATTCTCAGGGCGCCTGGGTGGCTCAGTCATTAAGTGTCTGCCTTCGGCTTGGGTCTTGATCCCGGGGTCCTGGGATCGAGCCCCGCATCGGGCTCCCTGCTTGGCGGGAAGCCTGCTTCTCTCTCTCCCACTCCCCCTGCTTGTGTTCCCTCTCTCTCTGTCTCTCTCTCTGTCAAATAAATAAATAAAATCTTAAAAAAAAAAAGAAATGCCATATTCTCTTGCACATAATAGACATTCAACAAGTATTTGTTGAATGAAAGGATAACATAAATTTGTTGGTCTAGCAGAGCATTGGAATATTTATAAAGTGGAGCAAGTTGACCATGAAAGCAGAAGTTAATTACACAGCTCACCCCTTGTAAACTTTCTCCTTGTATAGTCGGGAAGGGTCAGTTCCAGGCACAGTTCCCTGCCATTAGAATTTTCTTGTCAAGAATTACGCACTAGCTTCTCAAGCTCCAGGAGAAATATAGAGAGCTTTCTCGGTGACTGCCTTAGCGGTATTTTTCCCTGTTTTACATGGAGGCAGAGGGACAGCGCCTCCGGCTCTGTGCATGCCCTTGACTTGAGAAGAACCCTCAGTTTTCTTATCTGTTCAACTTCATTCTGGAGTTGAAGCAGCTATAATAGAGCTTGTTACAATGCCCTGCAAGGGTGGGTTGGCTCCTCGTTCTGAACTACCTCTCAAAATTTTGGCATTTTGGGGTGTCTGTGAAACTGGAAATTTAAGAAAACATGAGCCATAATGAACACTGTGTAATTCACTTATAGAAGGCTGAGTAGCACTTAGTGGCTCTTATTTTGGCATAGTTTCTAAGGCCGATGGGCATCATGCTAATCTCTTTATTTCCACCTTCTCATAAACTCAGATATCAATCTTACCATTAACCTAAGGCCTGCCTTTGAAATGTGACAGGTTACTATAGGGCCGACTAATGCCTTGTACAAATAGTCCTTATATAGTACCAGAGTCAATCTGGCAGAGATTAAAAATCTCTGTCATTAAAGATTTAAAGATAAAGATTTAATGAGTGTAGTATATAAGCCAAGGGACATGCAGATGGGAACCCCTATTGCACTGGGTGGCCTGAGATCATTTTTTTTTTTTTAATAGGAATGTGTGTCAACACAATCTTCAGTTTAAGCTTATAAAGAAAACGTTCAGGACACATGGAATAGCAAAGAAAATGTTAGAAAAGGAAATATAAACTGAGATGGTTTCCAGAAATGTGTGAACAGCCAAGAAAGGACAGAACCACAGCAGCAAAAAAAAATAATTAAATAAATAAATAAATAAATAAATAAATAAATAAATAAAACAAAACCCTAATGTAATAGTTAAAACCCAATGTGAACCACAATAAATACACTGCTATCCAGATTTCAGTTAAGCAATGCTGCCCTTTGATATTTAGATAAAATTAGCTCAAGCCTTTAGCCCAAGTCCTGTGGGAAGTCCTGTCCCAGTACATCCAGAAATTAAAATTCTCGTGGTCATTTTTGACAGTCATTTTTACTTCTGTGAAACTCAGCTTCTTCCACAAAGCTTTGTTTTTGAATTCCTATTCATTGAAAATTTAGGAAGATCAAGATAGTTTTTAACTCAGCAAGGCATACCGCTTAAAATTGATCTTAGATATTCCTGTTAGAGCAAATGACTGCTCAATGATCACTTTCTGTACCTTGCTTCAGCCTCCTGACACAAGTTCTCTCTTCTCTTTCTTCCCTCTGTAAGCTTAAAAACCCACCCCCCCACCCCCCCACCCTCCAAACCCGCTGCCCCAAGATAACCACATTTTAATCCCTGGAACCTGTGAATATCACCTTATGTGTGGTCAAAAAAAAAAAAAAAAAAGATGTGTGATTAAGGGTCTCGAAATAAGATAAGTATTCTGTCTGGTGGGTCCTAAAAACAATCACATGTATCCTCTGAAGAAGGAGGCAGAGGAATTTTACAGACAGACACACAGAAGAGAAGGTGATGGGCAGATGGAGCAGAGAGAGATTTGAAGATGCTGACCTCAAAGATTGTAGTGATGCAGCTAGAAGCCAAGGAATCAGAAGCCTGCTACCATCAGAAGCAGGAAGAAGTAGGGCCTGGTGACTCAGTCGTTTAAGCATCCAACTCTTGATCTCAGCTCAGGGTCGTGAGTTCAAGCCCTGTGTTGGGCTCCATGCTGAGTGTGGAGCCTACTTAATAAAAGAAAACAAAAGAGAAGAAGCTGGAAGAGGGAAGGCATGGATTCTCCCCTAGAGCAAGGAGTGCAGCCTTGTCAACACAGTGATTTCAGCACAGTGACATCAGTTTTGGATTTCTGGCTTCCAGAATTGTAAGGGAATCAGTTTCTGTTGCTTTATGCCACCAAATGTGTGGTAATTTGTTGCAGCTGCCACGGGAAATGACTACTGCTCACTCTTCTCTTCCCTCTGTCACGCGTCTGTTCTTCTCTGCCTTTTTACCCCTACTGTCTTGTGGGTCCCCCTGCAGAGCAGTCAGCTGCCCCCTGGAAAACCCTGGTTTTCAGGTTATCCACGTTGGCCAAACTACATAAGAAGCAGGGGGCAGAGCAGGACGGTCGGCCCCCTGACAGTTGTATAAAAATGTGGCCAATGCTTCCAATAACCGTTTTCTGAACGTTAAGCTACATTGCACTTCTAAATTAGAGTTTTCGCTCATAAGCAGCCCCACTCTCGTATTGAATTCTGGGTAGAGTGGTGGCGGAGGGAGCCTAAGGAAAATGAGGTTGTACTTTTAGTTACAGCACATATAGGGATTGGGAATCGGGGTAACAATTCCCTACAAACATGTAAATAAACTTCGAAAAATACTTTGAAGGAATGGGCAAAACAACGACACATTAAGACTTTGAAAGCAAAAATCAAAAGCAGAGGAGACAAACATTCATGACATTTACCGGAGACGCAAAGCTGATTCTGTGAACTTCACAATCCCTCCATCATAGGAGAGATTGGATGAAATCTGTACTATCACCATACCATAGTTTGAGATTAGGTATAATGTTCAGTAATTGGTTGAATTATTTGTATATTTTGGTAACAACATATTGTGGGGTTTCTCAGAGTGTAATTCTCAGAAGCATCAGAGACACTTGTTAAACATTCAGCCATCGCCTAGACCTGAGTCACACTCTGACAGAGAGAAATGACAATTTGTATTTATAACAAACTAAATTTGAGAAACGCTAATCTTCAGAGGGTCACTAAAATATTCCCGTTTGTTGCATATCTCAGTTTAAGACTCCTGATATCTACCCTAGGGGAGACCTAATTGCAATGGATTGTTATTTCTCTCTACATAGAATAAATACCGTTTGCGATAGATATCTCCGATTTAATCTGCCTGGATTCCTATCCATGTGGTAGAGAAAAAGAAGTTTGAGATTATTTTTTAAGCCATCATAAGAGGCAACTAAAAATCATTTGTATAGAGCTGAACTGTCTAAATCTAAGCTGCTGAAAGTACCAGTAGGGTCAGATCTAAAAGAATTGAGAAGGTATATATTCCAAAAGGCTTCTGCTCTTGATTTTTTTTTTTTTTTTTTTTTTTTTTTTTTTTTCCCCTTTCAAAAGGCTCAGACTGAAGATCACTGCTTTTAGTTCTCTGGATGATTCTGAAACTCCTGAGGGTATAGAGTAAGACAGACAGTAGTCTCCAAGGTAAGTAGGTCTGGAACCTCACAGGGAGCAAAGAAGTATAGATTGTTACTTCTGAGTTGGTGGGTTGTTTTGCAGACCAAAATTGCATAACATAACCCAGTATTTCCAACTCAAGGGAAAAAAATAGGTATTTTTGTATCATTCGGTATAATTATTTTTTCCTGATTCAAGTAAGTTTAAAAGGACAAATTGTTGGTTAATTTCATTTTCCTGAATAGGGTATTTTCTTTAAGGATGACCTGTTAAATGATGGTAAAAAACAAAAGCACCAGGGTTTATTTTCAAGCTCATCATATAAAACAGATTTGTTTTTATTGTTAAGTGAAAAAATTTTTATGTGGCATATGTACTTAGAATTTTAACGTGTTTACTAATTTTCACAGTTATCTGAAACCAATGCACAAGTAAATAATATTTATTAACTGGTAAATGGTACTTCCGTAACTGTGGATGTTTTGCAAACTGCTCTATTTGCAGAATAATGGGCTTTCATATCACTAGGACTCATCATAAAAAAAGATCTCTTTCATTACTGCTTCCAAGGAGTAAAAATTATTTTAAACTGAGGGGATTCATTAACTTTCAAAATATAAACAAATTCTCTTTTTTTCCCTTGGCAGGAGGACATCAATGGCTTACAAAAGCTTGAGTGCCTCCTTACCTAAGGAACTAACTCTTATTTCACTAGGGTTTTTATTACACTGGAGAATAAATCATGCACTAATGGCATGTTTTTATGGCAACTTTCTTGTCAGAGAAGGCTTGTTTTGCTTATCATGAGATGTTCAGGAAATTAACACTCTGCCGTTCTGAAAGGATCCTCAGACAGCCCAGATTGAAGAACAGATTGCTTCTGCAATTCCTTCATTCTTTTGTCACACCTTAATAATTATGCACAATAAGTACCAAAATGCCTCCTATTGTGCACTGCTTATGATCACAGTACCACAGAGGAAGCTGATGTGAACACAATGGATCAGTAGTATTAACTAGATCCCATCTTTTGTCAGGTCCTCTGTGTGAGTAGATGAATTGAAATGAAAGAGCAACACTTGAAAGGCGTACTTGAAAAAAATGTTCCCGACTTGATATTGGAAAGAAGAAAATCGTGATGCCTCATAACTGGAGACATTATATATATTTCCATTGTATAAACATAGACAAATGACCTACAATAATCTCTAAGTTGAAAGAGGGCACACAAAATTTGTTTTCTTCCTTTACCTTAAAATCATAATAAAACATTTAAAAAATAATGATTTGCTGGGGCCAAAATAAAAAGATAAGAAAAGTCAAAGGTAATAAGTTGGTATTTCAGTAAGTTTCTCCCATGGATAAATTAATGTGAATCTGTCAAGAAATAATAAATAGAAATAATAATAAACAGAAATAAGAAAGAGTAAAATAATTAATTGGTTTAAAAAAATATCAGAATCTTCCTTTAAATTGTATAAATTTATGTTTAATGTTAGAAAATAAAAGCAAATAATCTGGGATTTTATTAATAGTTATTCTGATAACGTTTATTTATTGAAGTGTCCCATGGCGTTTTTGTGCATATTTTGTAGCCATTTCTTGCTTGGTTATACCTTGGTTTCTGACAGTAACTACTGATTAAAATAGTGTGTAGGATATTGGATTTTTCACCATCATAGTAGTAACACAAAACTAACTACACACTGCTGAGATAATTATTCAGAGGATTAGGTATGCCAAGTCTCCCTTTAAAAAATTAAAATCATTTTTAGTTTGACAATGTATTCAGTTAGCACTTTTTTTTTCTTTAAATGAATTCAGTGCCTCGTAAAAGTGCTGGATTGACAGACTTTTGGAGAGGAGGCTTTTGTTTATCCCTCAAATGAGGACAGCCTGGGCAGCAGCAGGGGAAGCTTCCACTTTTAGGCAGGTGGAACACTCAAAAAAGAAAATTCACACTCCTGTCAATACCATTTAAAGTTCTCACTTACACCAGTTTCACATGAGATAAAGCATTTTGTGGTTGTGACTCACATCTCACTCCCCTTCCCATGCTTAACTGAAGTTTTCCAGCCAATTCTGGAATTAATATAAATCTACCCATGTCACTGGCTCAGGGTGAGTGCCTGCAAAACTAATACCACCATTTCTAAACTCTGAGAACCCATCATTTTTTTTTTTTTTTTTAATCTGTGAAATCCATCCTTAGTCTGACTGGAAACAGAGTAAAATAAACTGGATCTAGGAGGATCAATAGGAATCTGTCTTGTTTCACATATTTGGACATCATAAATATTTGTTTAATTCAGTGAAAATATTTAGCTTTAAACTTAAAGACTCTTTTCAGTTGAAATTCTCCTGTTTGAGGTAGGGACCACTTCCTTCTAGCATTAGCTTTGGCCTCCCTCGGACAAAACCGCAGGGCTACATGCAGGATCTCCCTGAGATTCTGATGTGGAGATTTTTTTAAAATTAAAATACTAACTAATGCTAAATGCTTTGTCATATCATCTGCTTATAAATTATTATTGGTAAAAATTCTGGAGCATATTAATTAAATGATTAACTTTGGTAACAGATTTTTGGGTATTTCAGATGCTTAAGCTCTGAAAATATGCCATGTAAATTTTCATGTGGGATAAATATTATTTTTTCAATTATAAAAATGTAAGAATGCAAGGTCTGGTGAAAATGTATACTGAAAATAGTTTTGATAATAGCTGTCTACATTAAAATCTGTTAGTAAAGTAATATAAAAGTCTTTGAGTAACTTATTAATTTCTGCAGACAACAGGCAGTATGTTAAGTGTAGATAAGTATAAGTAATGTAGATTCATTTTCCAGAAAGAAAATATCATAAGGCTATTTCCATCCTTAATATGAATGGGTATGGCATGTGATCCGTTCTAGGCTTTGAAGAAGAAATATTGATTTGACCAAATGACACCCTATAGACTACAGGTATATCTTGAAGTTATAATGGGTTCAATTCCAGACTGCCACAATAAAATAAATATGGCAATAAAGTGAGTCAAACAAATATTTTGGTTTCCCAGTGCATATAGAAATTATGTTTCCACTATACTGTAGTCTAATGTGCAATAACATTATGTCCAAAAACTGAGGTATATAACTTCACTAAAAATACTTTATTTCTAAAACTTGCTATCATGTGAGCATTCGGTGAGTCATAATCTATGCTGGTGGAGGGTCTTGCTTCGAAGCTGATGGCTGGTGACTGATCAGGGTTGTGGTTGCTGAAGGTGGAGGTGGCTGTGGCAATTTCTTAAAATAAGACAGTGAAATTTGCCACATCGTTGGACTCTTCCTTTCGCCAATGATTTCCCTGAAGCATACAACGCTGTTAAACAGCATTTTATCCTAGTAGAACTTCTTTCAAAATTGGCATCAATCTCCTCAAACCCTGTCACTGTGCTGTCAACCAGGTTTATGTTATAGTGTAAATCCTCTGTTGTCATTACAAAAGTCTTCACAGCATCTTCACTAGGAGTAGATTTCATCTCAAGAAACCACTTTCTTGCTCATCCATAAGAAGCAACTCATCCGGTAAAGTTTTATCATGAGATTGCAGCAAGTCACTCTCATCTTCAGGCTCCACTTCTAATTCTAGTTCTCTCGCTATTTCCACCACATCTACAGTTACTTCCTCCACTGAAGTCCTGAACCCCTCAAAGTCATCCATGAAAGTTGGAAACAACTTATTCCCAATTCCTGTTCACGTTGACATTTTGACCTTTTCCCATGAATCAAGAATGTTCATAATGGGAGCACCTGGGTGGCTCAGTCGTTAAGCGTCTGCCTTCGGCTCAGGTCAGGATCCCAGGGTCCTGGGATCGAGCCCCACATCGGGCTCTCTGCTCAGCGGGAAGCCTGCTTCTCCCTCTCCCACTGCCCCTGCTTGTGTTCCCTCTCTCTCTGTGTCTCTCTCTGTCAAGTAAATAAAATCTTCAAAAAAAAAAAAAAAAAAAGAATGTTCATAATGGCATTTAGAATGGTGAATTCTTTCCAAAAGGTTTTCAATTGACTTTGCCCAGATCCATAAGAGGAATCACTATCTATGGCAGCTATAGTCTTACAAAATGTATTTCTTAAATGATAAGACCTGAATGTTGAAATGACTCCTTGATCGGCGCCTGGGTGGCTCAGTTGGTTAAGCGTCTGCCTTCAGCTCAGGTCATGATCCTGGAGTCCCGGGATCGAGTCCCGCATCGGGCTCCCTGCTCGGCAGGGAGTCTGCTTCTCCCTCTGACCCTCCCCCCTCTCATGTACTCGCTCTCTCTCATTCTCTCTCTCTCAAATAAATAAATAAAATCTCAAAAAAAAAGAAATGACTCCTTGATCCATGGGCTGCAGAATAGCTGTCGTGTTGGCAGGCATGAAAACAAGATTCATCTCATTGCACATCTCCATCAGGGCTCTTGGGTGACCCAGTCTATTGTCAATGAACAGCAATATTTTCAAAGGAATCTTTTTTTCTGAGCAGTAGATCTCAAGATGGGCTTAAAATATTCAGTAAACCATGTTGTAAGCAGAAGTGCTGTTATCCAGGCTCTATTATTTCATTTACAGTGCAAAGGAAGAGTAGATTTAGCATAATCTGGGAAGGCCCTAGAACTTGTGGAATGCTGAATGAGCCTTGGCTTCAATTGAAAGTCACCAGCTGCATTAGCCCCTAGCAAGAAAGTCAGTCTGTCTTTTGAAGTTTGAACCTAGGCATTGACTTCTCTCTAGCTATGAAGTCCTAGATGCTATCTCCTTCCAATAGAGGGCAGTTTCACCTACATGGAAAATCTGTTGTTTAGTGTAGCCACCTTCATCAATTATCTTAACTAGATCTTCTGGATAACTTGCTGCAGCTTCTACATCAGCTTTAGCTGCTTTTATGTTGTGGAGATGCCTTCTTTCCTTAAATCTCACGAACCAACCTCTGCTACCTTTAAACCTTTCCTCTGTAGCTTCCTCGCCTCTCTCAGCCTTCACAGAATTAAAGACAGTTAGGGCCTTGCCCTGGATAAGATTTAGTTTACGGGAATGTTGTGGCTGGTTTGATTTTTAATCCAGACCACTAAAACTTTCTCCATCTCAGCAATAAGGCTGTTACACTTTCTTATCATTTGTGTGTGTTCACTGGAGAAGCACTTTTAATTTCCTTCAAAGCTTTTTCTTTTGAATTCACAACTTGACTAAACGTTTGGCACAAAAGGTCTAACTTTTGGCCTATTTCAGCTTTCAACATACTTTCCTCACTAAGCTTAATCATTTCTGGCTTTTGATTTAAAAGTGAGAGATGTGAGAATTTTCCTTTAACTTTAACACTCAGAGGCTATTGTAGGGTTGTTAATTTACCTAATTTTAATATTGTTGTGGCCCAAGAATGGGGAGACCTGGGGAGAGGGAAGAGAGGAGGGAGCAGCCAGCCACAGAGCAGTCAGAACACACACAACATTTATCGGTTAAGTTGGCTGGCTTACGTGGACGCAGTTTGCAGTGAGCCAGAACAATAACGATGGTACCATCAGAGATCGCTGATCACAGATCACCATAACAAATATAATAATGATAGAAAAGTTTGAAGTACTGCTAGGATTACCAGAATGTGACACAGAGACACAAAGTGAGCAAATGCGGTGGGAAAAAGAAATGGCACCAATGAACTTGCTTGATGGAGGGTTGCTACAAACCTTCAATTTGTAAAAAACAAAAACAAACAAACAAACAAACAAAAAAAACCAAACCATAATATCTGCAAAGCACAATAAAACAAAGTGCAATAAAAAGGTAATTGCCTGTACTCTTCAGGATTTGAGAGTAATCAGCCATAACATCTATGATCATATAGGTCTTAGATATTGATTTGGATGGCTTAATTTATTATTTGTTGAGCCATTCTTTCTTCCATCATTGATATGTATTATCTGCCTAAGTAGTATAGACTTACAGGTAAATGAGGCCTTTTTTCTGACTCTAAGCATTATCATAAACATATACACCAAGTCTGTAACAAGGGCTATTAACTAAATGAAGAACCCTGAGCTTGAAAGCTGCCCTATTATTCTGTATACATAAAAAATGTAAAAAGCATTACTTTGGATTATCTAAATGGCCCATCAGGAGCATGATTATTTATAATAATGGTACCAAGATATATTTTATAAAAAAAAAAAATCTTTGCTTCCTAAGGGTGAGTGTTGGCTGTCATTTTTAATTTTCAGCCACAACATCGATCATTCTATCTATGTTTGAGGAATTCTTCCTTAAGGGGACCTTGCTTATCTCCCATTTGAGATGCTGAAAATGACTTGTTCACTCTCCAACCCTCACTCGTAGCTAAAGCATTGGCAGACTTTCTCACTCAGGCTCTGGCAAGCGTATAAAGCTGCCACAGCTTTTGAAGCTAGTGAGTTATAGAAGCAGGAATCAGAGTAAGCTTTTCTTCTGGTGAGACTAGGGGCAGGGGCGGCAGCTATGGCAAGTTTTTCGGAATCAGCAGCATCAGGGTTCTAATATTGCTATTCAGTGTCCAGCAGATGTGGAAATAGTGGTCCGTGCTGTGGTTGTGCCTAGAGACAGCAGCATGGAGAGATGTATTTGCAACTTGAACTGATTTAAAAGGATGCACTTTTGTAAGTAACACTTCTTTCTTAAAGAAAAACAAACAAACAAATAAACAAAAAAAAAAAAACCCAAAAACAAAAAAACCAAGGCGCCTGGGTGGCTCAGTTTGTTGAGCACCCACCTCTTGATTTCAGCTCAGGTCATGATCTCAGGGTCTTGAGATAAAGCCCCACATCAGGCTCTGTGCTGGGCATGGGCATGGAGCCTTCCTGGGATTCTCTCTCTCCCTCTCCCTCTGCCCACCACCCACCCCTTGCTTGTGCTCTTGCTCTCTCTTGCTTAAAAAAAAAAGGAAGAAAGAAAGAAAGAAAGAAAAGAAAGAAAGACAAGGAAAAAAAGCATCTTTTACTATGTGAAAAATTCTGTCACTAAAAGGAATCATTAACAGAGTGAAAAGGTGATCTATCTATAAAAGGAGAGAAAATATATGTAAATCATATATCTAATAAGGGATTAATATCCAGAATATATAAGGAACTCCTATAACTAGCAACAACAAAAGAAATAACCCAATTTTTTAAATGGGATAATAACTTGAATAGACAGTTCTCCAAAGAAGACATACAAATGGCCAACAAACACATGAAAAGATGCTCACCATCACTAGTCATTAGGGAAATGCAATTCAAAACTACAATGAGATACCACCTCATACTCATTAGGATGGCCACAATCAAAAGAACATAAAACAAGTCCTCACAAAGATGTGGAGAAATTGGAATTCTTGGGCCCTGTCGGTGGGAATGTAAAGTGGTACAGTTGCTATAGAAAACAGTATGCAAGTTTTTTTTTTTTTTTAAATTAAAAATAGAATTACCATATGATCTAGCAATCCCCCTTCTGGATATATATCCAAAATAATTCAAAGAAGGATATTGAAGAGATACTTGTATACCCATGTTCATTGCAGCATTTTTTATAATTGTCAAGGGGTGGAGGTAACCCAAATATCCATCATTGGTGAATGGACAAGGAAAATGTGATCTATACATACAACAGATATTATTCAGCCTTTTAAAAAAGGAGATCCCGGGGCGCCTGGGTGGCTCAGTCGTTAAACGTCTGCCTTCAGCTCAGGTCATGTTCCCAGGGTCCTGGGATCGAGCCCCGCATCGGGCTCCCTGCTGGGCGGGAGGCCTGTTTCTCCCTCTCCCACTCCCCCTGCTTGTGTTCCCTCTCTCGCTGTGTCTCTCTCTGTCAAATAAATGAATAAAATCTTTAAAAAAATAAAATAAATTAAAAAAAATAAAAAAGGAGATCCCATGACATGCTACAATGTGGATGAACCTCAAGGACATTATATGAAGTGAAATAAGCCAGTCACACAAGGACAAAAACTGTATGAGTCCACACACATTAAGTATCTAACATAGTCAAAATCATAAAAACAGAACATATAAGGTGGTTGCCAAGGGCTGGGTGAGAGAGGGGGAATTTGTGTTTAATGAGTATAGAGTTTCAATTCTGCAGGATGAAAAAAAGTCTAGAGATCTGTTATACAACTGTGTCAATATGCTTAGTGAACTCTATGCTTAAAAATGTTTAAAATGGTCAATTTAATGTTAGGTGTTGGTAATCACAATTAAAATTAAATTTTAAATTAAAATATTTTTAAAAAGTTTTTCTGTCATTTCTGTATTCCAGGATTCATCCTCAGATGTGGATCCTGACTCTTCATCTTATTTAGTTTATCTGGTCAACTCTGATTATGATTAGTTGTCTGCCCCTGAAACTTTTCTCTCCTCCTAGATGTGGCCACTTCACAAACACTATCATGCTCATTCTTTTCTAGATCCTGGAAAAAAAAATTCTCGGGAAAAAATTTTGTAAAAATTTCCACTACTTATTACTCTCAAATATTAAAATTCTTAGAATTCTCCTCTCTGAATTTTGTCTGCTCCTAGGCTCCTGGGCATGGCTCTACACATATAACAATACATGTTTTCTCTTTCTACCTTTCAGTGATGTCCATATGCTGTCTGATTTTCCCCACCTAAATTCCTGCTAAGTTTAGCTGCTTTTCCTATGCACAGTTCTCAACAGCTTTATTGAGATATAATTCATAAATCATTCAATTCACCTGTTTAAATTGTATAATCTAATGGGTTATAGTATTTTCACAGGGATGTGTCACCAGCATCACAATTTAATTTTAGAACATTGTCATTATCCTGGAAAGAAATCTACATATTAGCAGTCACTTACAATCCCTGTGCCACCACCCACCCCCCCAGCCCAGACAACACTGAAACCACTAATAAACTCTCTATCTCCACAGGCTTGCCTATTCTAGACATTTCATGCAAATGGCCTCATACAACATAGGATTATTTGTGACTGACTTATTTTAGTGAGCAAAACATTTTGAAAGTTCATGTACATTGTAGCATGTATCAGTACTGCAGAGTTGTGCAACAATCACCACAATTTAATTTCAGATTATTTTCATTATCCTAAAAAGAAAATTTGTACATATTATTTGTTCTTCTCATTTCCATTTGCCACCGCATCCCTTGGCAAACACTAATCTACTTTCTATCTCTATAGATGTGCCTATTTTTGACATTTCCTACAAATGGAATCATTCAGTATGTGGTCCTTAGTGACTGACTTCTTTCACTGAGCAAAATGTTTTCAAGATTCATTCATGTTATATCATGTATCAGTATTCCATTCTGTTTTATTGCCAAATAATATTCCATCATATGGCTACATCACATTTTTTTATACATTCATCAGTTGATGGAGATTTAAGTTGTTTTCACTTCTTGGTTATAATGAATAATGATTTTATAAACATTTATAAACATTTCGTGTGGAAGTATTTTTCCATTTTTCTTAAATATATACCTAGGAGTGGAATTGCTGAGTCATGTGATGAGTTTAACATTTTCAGAAACTATCACATTGTTTTTCAACACAGCTGCACCACTTTACATCCTCACCAACAATGTATGAGGGTTCTAATTTTTCCACTTCCTTGCCAACACTTGTGATTTGTATATTTTCTTTGGAGAAATATTTATTCAGATTCTTTGCCCATTTTTAAATTTATTTTTTTAAGTTGTAAGAGTTCTTTATATATTCTGGACACAAAGCCCTTACCAGATTTATGATTTGCAAATATATTTCCCATTCTGTGGATTTAAATTTGTGGAAGTCTGTGGAAGTTTAAGTCTGTGGGAAAAAAAGTTTTTAATTTTGATGAAGTCCAAATTATTTTTTTTCTTTTCTTCCTTGTGTTTTGTTACCTTATCTAAGACAACTTTCCCTAATCTGAAGTAATGAAGACTTACTCTATGTTTTGTTGTAAGACTTATAGTTCTAGCTCATATATTTTGGACTTGAACTAATTCTTTGTTATGGTATAAAGAAGGAATTGAACTTCATTGTTTTGCATGTGGACATCCAGCTTTCGCTGTACCATTACTTAAAAAGATTATTCTTTTCCCATTGAATTTTCTTAGCACGTCTGACAAAAGTCAATTAACCATAATGTAAAGGTTATTTTGGAATTCCCAATACTATTCCATTTATATTTGGGTCTATCTTATGTCAGTATCTATCTGTTTTGATCATAGTAGCTTTGTAGTAAGTTTAGAAATCGGAAAATGCAAGTCCCCTAACTTTGTTTTTTTCAAGATTGTATTGACTATTTTGGGTGTCTCAAATTTCCATATGTATTTAGAATAAACTTGTCAATTTTTTTTTTTTAGATTTTATTTATTCATTTGAAATGGAGAAAGACAGAGAGAGTACAAGCAGGGGGAGAGGCAGAGGCAGAGGGAGAAGCAGACCCCCCACTGAGCTGGGAGCCTGACGTGGGGCTCAGTCCCAAGACATGGACACCGTGACCTGAGCCGAAGGCAGATGCTTAACCATCTGAACCACCCAGGCGCCCCTGAACTTGTCAATTTTCTTTTAGGAAATGTAGTTGAAGGGGCGCCTGGATGGCACAGTCAGTTAAGCAACCAACTCTTGGTTTTGGCTCAGGTTGTGATCTCAAGATCATAAAATTTAGCCCCATGTTGGGCTCCATGCTCAGCATGGAGTCTGCTTCGGATTCACTCTCCCTCTCCCTCTGCCCCTCCCACTCATGCTCTCCCCTCTCTGAAATAAATAAATCTTAAAAATTGTAGTTGGAATTTTGATAGGCTTGTATTGAATTTAGATTAACTTGGGAGTATTGAAGCTTTAACTCTAAAAACTGTCCCAATCTATGAATGTGGAATGTCTATTTCCTAGAAAGACATTACAAAGGAATGTCTTTTTATTTATTAGGTCTTCTTTAGTGTCTCTCAAATGGTTTGTATTTTTCAGAGTGCAAGTATTACACTTATTTTGTTAAATTAATTCCTTTTTATTTTATTCTTTTTTAATACTATTTTAAGTAGAATTATTTTTTAATTTTATTTGAAGATTGTTCATTTCTAGTGTATAGAAATGCAATTGACTTTTGAGTATTGATATTGAATACTGCAACCTTGCCAAAATAGTTTATTAGTTGTAATGGATTTTTTAGTAGATTCCTTCAGGTTTTCTATATACAAGATCACATCATATTAAAAAAAAAAAAGATGTTTTAAAGTTTCTTTCCAAAATTCTTTTTTCTTCTATGTATTTCTTTCTTCTTTCTTCTATGTTTTTATTGCCTGATTGTCCTTTCCAAAATTAAGTAAAATATTGAAAAGCAACGCTGAGAGTGGACTTATTTGTCTTGTTTCTGGTCTTAGAGGGAAATCTTTCAGTCTTCTACCACCAAGTATGATGTTATCTGTGTGTTTTTCATAGATTCTCTTTATCAGGTTGAGTAATATCCCTTTTATTTTTAGTTTTTCAAGTGATTTTATCATGAAAGAGTGCTGGATTTAAAAAAAAATAATTTGTGTCTCTTGAGATAATTGTGGTTTTTTTATCCTTTAGTTTATTAATATGGTTAATTCCATTAATTGACTATTGTATGGTTAAACCAACCTTGCATTCCTAGGATAAATCCCACTTGGCTATGGGACTTATAATTTACCTATAATCTTTTTTATGTGCTGATAGATATGGTTTATTGGTATTTTGTTGAAGATTTTTGCATCTACATTCATAAGAGATATTGATCTATAGCTTTTTGTGTGTGTGTGTGTGCGATGTTTTTGTCTGGCATTGGTCTTAGGGTGATGCTGACTTCATAGCATGAATTGGGAAAGAAGAGAACAGTAATATGCAATTATACTGTATTTTATGATCACCTACATAATTATTTTTACCAGCACTCTCAAGTGTATGTGGTTTCAAATTACTACTGATGTTACTTGTTTTTAGCCTGAAATACTTCATTGGTATTTCTTGTGAGGGGTGTTTACTAGCAAGAAATTCTAATTTTTAAAAAATCTGGACCGGTGCCTGGGTGGTGCAGTGGGTTAAGCATCTGACTGTTGGTTTAGGCTTGGGCTGTGATTTCAGCGTTGTGAGATGAAGCCCTGTGTTGGGCTCTGTGCTCAGTGTGGAGTTTGCTTAAGACTCTCTCCCCCTCTCCTTCTGCCCGCCCCCCTGCTCTCTCTCTCTCTCTCTCCCAAATAAATAAATAAATCTTTTTAAAAAATTGGAAATGTTGTATTTTCACCTTCGTTTTTAAGTAATTTGCGGGGGGGGGGAGTTTATTTATTTGTTTAATTATTTGGCTAGAATAGTTCAGCAGATTCTATTTTTCTCTCAATATGCAGCTTCTGATGTTGCTTTTGGAGGGTATAGCCTTGAATGTTCCCCTAACCTACACAGAAGTAACTGTGGTGTTAGTTTGACCTCTTTAACTGTCTCTTTACCTGATCTTTCTGCTAAGTTTTTGATGGTGTGTCTCTAGTGGTATCATATTCGGTTAACTTCCTCTAATTGCTAGCTGATTAGTACATTGTTTTCAACCACTCTCTGGGGCATAGATATTCCCATTGTCTTATCCAAATAAAGTGTGGCCA
Organism: Phoca vitulina; assembly: GCF_004348235.1. Classification (NCBI taxonomy): domain Eukaryota; kingdom Metazoa; phylum Chordata; class Mammalia; order Carnivora; family Phocidae; genus Phoca; species Phoca vitulina. The sequence continues at coordinate 18,828,982 of NW_022589711.1, read as the reverse complement.
CCCCATTTGCAGGGGTACACTCAAAATTTATTTCAGGTCAGTCTTTGAAACTTGCTTTTAACCCCAGGATGGCTCCTCTTATTCAATTATTTCCATGGCTCTTTCTGTTAAACTTCTATCTGGTCTACTTGTTGCTGTCATGAAGCCCATTACTATCATGGAAATCTCCTCTTAATTGTTCTGCTCCAAGATCTCCATTGATTTTAACTCTGTCCATGGGCATGAATGTTCCCCCTTGTGTTTCAAATAAAGGCAATCCCTTTATGGAGAGCCATAGCACCTTGTGTTCTTGTAGACTGCATCTCCCCCTGTGCAGAAGCTCTGTGCCACTGCTCCAGAGCTGGAGGCAAGGACAGTGGCCTGTTTCTCTGGGAGTGAAACTCTACCCTAGGACTGGACACTGAGGTGATAGTAGTGTATGATAGCCTTGTATTCTTGTATGCTTCCACTGGCATATAACTTCCAACCTATGAGCAATCTGGGGTAGGGGGAAAATGGGTCCCAATATTCTAGGCCAGACACTACCGAGTTAGAGGGACTAGAGAAAGGGAACTCCAGATCTCTTAACTGTGTTAGTCTGGAATATAGCTTTTGCAACATGAGCTGGAGGAAGGGGATGAGTAATGGTCACAGTCTGTCCTTCTCAAGGAGAAGTCATCACCTTACACTGGGAGCTGGCAGAAGAATGAATTCCATCTTCTTGGTTGCACCAGCCCAGAGTAGATCTTTCACCACAATGAGCTAAGGGAGGAGAAGGGGCAGGGTTTGGATACAATGATACAGACTAAGATCGCACAGAATTAAAAAAAAAAAAGATTTTATTTATTTATTTTATTTTGGAGAGAGAAAGAGAGAGAGCATGTGCATGATGTGGGAAGGGGCAGAGAGAGTGAGAGAATCTCAAGCAGACTTCACGCTAAGCATGGAGCTCAACACTGTGCTCGACTTCACAACACTGAGATCATGACCTGAGCTGAAACCAAGAGTCAGAAGCTTAACCGACTGAGCCACCCAGGCACCCCAAGATTGCACAGATTTTCTTGAATAAATGTTTCTCCATTTGCTGTTTGCAAATTCCTGGAGAATAATTCCCACAGATTTAAGATTTTTTTATTTATTTTTATTTTTTATTACTTTCATGAGTTATGGTTGTTTTGCTGGACAGAAGTCCCAAAGAGATCCTCACAGCACCATTTCAGAAGTGTTTCTCACATTTTGTACATTTTTATAGTCTGGTAAGTTTATCTAAAGGTATTTATATGTTTTCCAGTTCCACCACTTGCACATTTGTTTCTGGAAGGCAGATCCTATGTTTATGAGTTTTTCACACTGTTCTTAGTGGTTGCTTGTTAAATAAACATGCCATACTCTCCACATCCAATAGTCTGGCTAAATTTCCTTCCATTCAATACATGGTACTTTTCTCTAACAATCATTTTTCCTGCCTTATAAACTATGTCTACTTTGTGCATTTATATCTTGTCTCTTCTGACATATTTCAAAATTCATGTAGCTCCATGAATCAAAACAACAATTCTTAAAACCACTCTGTTTCCTCAATTAGTTCTGTTGCACTACCTTATGTTCTCTACAAGTTGTTTAATTATGTTGATGTATAGTGATGTGAACTTCCAAATTACAGGTCTATACCACATCATTGTATAAGGACAGGAATGGATTTATTATGTTTCCAACAATATTCCCAATGATGAATATAGCTATCTTTTATTGAGTACATACTACATGTAAAGCACTCTGCTACATTTTTTCACATAAATTTTTCCACTTAATTCACAAAAATCTCTGCCATTTAGATATTGGAAGCACAGTTTTACAAATAAGAAAAAGAAGATATGTAACTTGCCCAATATCACACAGCTGAATTTTATATTCCTAAAAAAAAACTATGAAATATTTATTTTATTTCAAAGCCCATGAGATTATACTTCACATTTAGTTGACACTTTTAGTGTCAACAACATATTAGGCTATCTTTAGGGACCAGGTAACAACAAATCTGATGCAATATTAAGGGAGGCAATGCAAGCTATTACCAGTGATCTGATTAAGTGACTTAGCCCAAATGCATGACTTTCCACTAGTTCACAGGAATAAATACAAAATTGTTTACTTAGAAAAAATCAAAATTAATAGATAATAGATCTTTATTCATGGTATTCTGCACTAAATATGGTAGAAAGTGAAGTTGCTATTTTTTTCAGTCTATTTTTTCCCCAAATCTGCCATATCGATAGTCTCAATTGATATTTTCTCTTTCATTATGTACACAGGGACCATGCTACATGGTTTACAGTAAAGAAACATTTTGATCTGAAATGCCAAACCCAACATCATATTTCTTGGTTCTAATATCATTAGACAGTCATATTTTATGGCTGTGACAGCAAGGCTATGACAGATGACACTTTGAGAGTGTTGGAGGAGAAAGCTCATATAACACTTAATCAAATGGTTGCAATGTCTAAAAGGATTAAAGTCAAGCAAGCTATGACTCATAAAATTATGTTTCCCATTATTATCTTAAAACTGACAATGAAAAACTGTCTATCTTAAGTGTGTGTGTGTTTCCTATTCTTTGAAAAATAATTCCACAGGACAAAACTGCAGGACATATTTTCCCAAAGGGCTTTACATATCTAATTTCTAAAAAACATATGTCTACGTATTTATGTACTTTTTATGCTTTATGAACACTTGGAATAGCGATGTTGGTAAAATAGATGCCGGCTCCATTTCCTAACTAATGAGTACTAGACTGTCGCCTGACTTTACAAAGAGCACAAACATAAGAATTAAAAAAAAGAGAAAAATTTCATTAGTCTTAATAGTCAAAGACATTTATTAATACACTTTTGAGTGTTGTCTTTTGCAAAGTGGAGACAAGTAGTTATAGTCCTATAACTAGGACTATAGTTATTCATTGCCTATGGTAAGAAAAGTATTTGCTCTTTGTTGCCATTAAAAAATATGTTGTCTAGGGGTGCCTGGGTGGCTCAGATGGTTAAGCATCTGCCTTCGGCTCAGGTCATGATCCCGGGGTCCTGGGATCGAGCCCCACATCAGGCTCCTGGCTCAGCGGGGAGCCTGCTTCTCCCTCTCCCTCTGCCTCTCCCCCTGCTCGTGCTCTCTCTCTCTCTCTCTATCTCTGTGTCTCAAATGAATAAATAAAATCTTAAAAAAAAAATATGTTGTCTATTTGCCCTGGCTCACAAAAGCAAACTTGGTGAGAGGTTTATATGACAATTAAGAATTCTTCCAGCAAAGGAGCTTAAAGTGTTTTTACTTTCAAAATAAAATTTCCGAAATTCTAATTGGCTACCCTATAGTGTTTTCTTACCAAATGTTTCCTCAAAATATATATTTTCAGATTTTTGCTTCTGTGATAACCGTGACTTTTCCAGTATAAAACTATGGGCATAAAAAAATAAATAAATAAAACTATAGGCATGATTGAGTATAGTACTTTAAAAATCTCTCTTTCATTGTCCCTTTGTCTTTTATACTCCTCATAGTCTGTCGTAATGAGGACCTACTTTGGGTTACATTAATATCACCTCTGGTGAATTTAACTATCCAGCAATTTCACCTGTTAAAAATAAGTTACTGAAAGAAACAAAAACTTATTTATAAACAATGAAAATATATGTCACAAACCTTGCATAATGATTCATATAATTATTGAGACACTTTGTCTCAGTAATTTCTCATATCTCCAAGAGATGAAATAGGCTCCAGGTTAGTGCATTCACGAAGCATGTCTGATTTTCAGGACTTTGAGTAAGGAATGTTGGAATCTGTACAGCCATCACTGAAGCTGAAGTCTATCACGCTAGCTTTTGTCCCTGTATGTATTCAACAATTTCATAAATTCTCTCTTCACAGTATTTCTGGAGTGCTGATAAATTAGTGTATATGTCAAAAAGACAAGAAATCTTTGAGTTGGTCCAAAACTGTGCTTTAAACTCAAATGTTCATAGGTTTCAAATAAATGTAAATGGGTGCCAAAACAAAGCCTATGTCCAGCTCCATGTCATTCTTGGTTTTCAAAAAGAAAGTAATACCTGGATTGTTATATGAAAATTTCTGATTTTTAATATGGCCCCCAAAATTTAAAACTCTGTGATTAGAACACACACATACACATTATCATCATCGTCATCATCATCATCATCTAGGTCCTACCAAGACCTGTTCACAAGTCTATGGAACTTCAGTTACTTGATCAATCCTCAGACATTTTAATTTATATACCTGCAAACAATTTTCAAGAATGAACATCTGTATTTTGACATCTAAATTTCATTACACCCCCATTGACTATACTTGATTTAACTGTCCTTCAGAGATTCTTATTCAGTGCAAACAATGACAATTATAATGCTTGATTGGAGATTGTGGGAACATTTATTCTTGCTAAAGTGGAGAAAACTTGGTGAGTATACGAAATCAAAGGGCTCATATTTTGTGTGAAAAACATGACTTTTTCCAAGGCACATTTGTATTTTCAAAATGCACATTAATCCTTGGCTCTAAGGATCACAAAAACATGTTTAATTTATCTTAGCTCTGATCCTAGCTGTCACAGACTCTCAAAGGCTTTACTCTAGTGTTACTGAAACATGCAAATTGCTCAGCTACTGGGAATATCCTTATATACTGGACAGAATCTATGCAAGCATTCAGCTTGCAAATGATGTGGAATACCTAATAGCTGTCTAGAAGAAATTTCATATAAAGCTCTTATATTTTACAAGACTGTGGCTACTAGCAAGTCTTATGGCATTTTTCATTACTAAGTTAGTCTATATATTTATTAATGTATACATGACTAAAGTCCAAAAACTCACAGTAATCTCGAACTGAAAAGAATTTTAAATATCATCCAGTTTATCCTATCTGAAGTCCCAAAAAGATGATTATATTATCATATACTATCAACAAAAGAAACCAAAATTCCAACCCACATATTTTGATTTTAAGTCCAGGCTCTTTCATTATTTAATATGGCCCACCTATAATATAAAATTTAGAATTACTGATTTTAGTATAAGACAAACTAACAGAAGGCAGTATTGCAGTTACTCTCTAGGAGTAACATTCTGATTTCTTATTAACAGCATGCTAGATGTTTGTTCTTTTTGATGTTCTGTAGATGTCCATTAAAATGCCTTTATTTCTTAAAATAATTTTATTTCGATATATAAAGATTCTACTACAGCAATGATAGACATAGAATTAAGATAGTTGAACTTTTTGCTAATGTCATACTAATGTGTAAGTGGTCAAACCACCTGTGCAATTGAATAGCAATCCACAAAAGCATGAGTCCTTCCGTATGCTTAGTAAGTAAGCACTGGTTTAGAAGGAAAATTTCTTACAAAATCTCACTCTTGAAATTAATTATTAAAAGGTGTTTAGAATATGATACTCCATTCATGAATTTCCTGTTTACTTAATATAAAGTTATTTGGTGAAGATATCTTCTCTTGATTAAGGTTTATCCATATCTGACAGAGTCCATTACAGTCTTTGTCCAGAAATTGTGAGTTAATTTAAAGCGAAAAAAGGAAAATCACACTTTCTTAAGTTTAAAAGGGAGCAGTCAAGTCTCTAAAGTAATGAGCATGATATTTAAACATCCATGAGAAGTTATGGAATTAAGTGTAATCTACATGGTCTCCACTTAAAACGACATAAATCCTTGCTGCAACACCTGCCCAACTGGTTTCCCTACCCTTAATCTTGCTCCCCTCCAGAAGTTTTCTTTACTGTGCCTAGAAGAATATTTTTAAAGATGGATCTGAAGGTGTTACCTCTCTACTTGAAACTCTTCAATGGCTTTCTATCGGCTAGAGGATAAACTTCGAGTTTATGTAGAGGCCGTTAAGTACCCCGTGGGGTCTGACGGCTGCAGCCCTTTTGCACACGCCGATTCTAAAATATCAGACTCCCCACTCTTCTCATCTAAAGAAAGGCCTTGCAGGTGCTGCTCTCTGGAGCATTCTGGTCTTTCTTCATCTTACTCTTCCTTGTCTTTCATTACTGCTGAGGAGCCCCAGCTTCCTGAAATCTAACCAATCCCCTGAGTCTAGGTTACTTGAACCTTCTATATTTTCCCCAAGTCCCTTGTGGTGTACCATTCAGGCACCTACTTCTCTCTTTAGGTAGAATCTAACATTCTCCTAGATATCAAGATTCACATCTTGTAATAGGTGACACATGACAATCACCCAATAATTTTAGGGCAGAAGCATGAAAGAATGGATATATCAACTCGAAAATAATTCATGTGAGAAGCCATGCGTGAAACTCGGTGGTGTTTCCACCGGAGGCCAAGGAAGACCTCGTGCTGCTAGAATGCAAAGGTCCAGGTCACTGGGCAGAAAAACTGTGCTCGGATGTTGCTCCTGCTGTCTTCTCCTGACTTCAGCTTCTTGACCAGACCTCAACCCACAAGCCTGGACATCCTGCTGATACCTCTTCATGATCACTCCTTGCAAATATCCCATCTCGTTCTTCAACTAATACTTTGGAAATGTTTTTGAGGAACAAAACCAATAAGTTCCCACTCTGCCAATGTTTTATCCAATGCAGATTTTATTTTTTAATCCCTGTTCTCTCTTACAACCCAGATCATGGGATAGTTAATTATATCTTCCACTCTATTCTTCAGTGACTCAGATTGCTCCAGCCTTATTTAAACCAAATTAGATGATGGTCTGAGTAATATCAACCCTGAAGCCAGATGTTGCCTTTCCTTTGCTTTAGAGCAAGTAAGTGGCTGCCTTCCTCCCATGTGCAAAAGGAAAAATCTGTGTCAAAACATTCTCCAACAAGAATACTCAAGGCCTAAAAATTCTCACATTTTTGAGAGCTCTCTATGTTATAAGGCAGAATGCTTTCCTTCCTCTCTCTAAAGAGGCAATTTACTAATCTGCAGGTATTCACCAATGCATTAACAGATAAATTCCTTGGAGAAAATAGCTATAGCAAAACACTGAGCAATTTACTCTGACGGAATAGTAACATTCGAGAAGAGGAAACAGGACTTTAATGTTCTAAAGAAAAAGCTAAGGATGGTGCATTCCAGTGAGAGGTAGATGCAGTATGATCAGAGGCAATCTGAAAACAAAAATTTCAAAATCAATTTGTGCTTACAGTGTTTCCTTATTTCCTCTGTTTTTCTTCCTGCAACTTCACGGGTATCCTCCCCTAGTCCCAAATTCAAATTTCATAAAATGCTTTAATGGTTATAGGAGTAACTCATGTAGCCACACTCAATTGCTATCAACCAGAAAATACTTATGATCCTCCATCAAAGGAAAAGCAAATGCCTTATCAAAAATCATATCAGAAATACTAATTGCAGCATACTCTGAAGTTCTCTCGATATTTATGTTTTTATATATCTGATTGTGGTCAAGTCTATATATGCTAGTTATTATAATGAACACTTTACAACAAAAATATCAAAGGAGGAATTTTCTGGTAACTTACAAGCAGTAAGACCGTGTAAGACTCAGTCTCCTTTATGTACAAGCCTTTAGACACTATATCAATATCAACAACAAATGAGTCCCTGAAATACCAAATATTATCACAACTTTATGGCATCTATTTAAATGTGTGAGTCTACATTTTATACTTTTATCTGAATTCATAGGTGCTCCAACTGGAACCTATTAATGAGAAATAATCAATAAGGTGATCATAGGGCAAGGGATAATTAGAAATATTTTTATACATTGATTAATGGACCTTGTATTGTTTCCTCTTCAAGATTTTTACTCTCATATCTCACTTTAAAAACTAAAAATTTCAGGGGCTCCTGGGTGGCTCAGTCATTAAACGTCTGCCTTCGGCTCAGGTTGTGATCCCGGTGTCCTGGGATTGAGCCCCACATCGGGCTCCCTGCTCGGCAGGGAACCTGCTTCTCCCTCTCTCACTCTCCCGCTTGTGTTCCCTCTCTAGCTGTCTCTCTCTCTCTGTGTCAAATAAATAAATAAAGTCTTTAAGAAGAATGAAAAATAAATAAATAAATAAATAAAAATTTCAAAACCAAACCATACCTACTAATAGTTTCCTTGTTTCTTCCAGTACATTTACAGCCACTTAATGGCTTTCCATTATATTTTTTAAATCTAGATACTTGCTTGACCAACATCAACTTGAAATTGAATTTTGTGTCAGAAGTTAGAACAGCTCTAGAGCATTCCTAAATAAATCATTTCTAACTAAAACTAAATGTGTTTAGATTTTTTTTTTTTTTTTTTAATTTACGGACAGATAGAGAGAGAGAGTGAGCATAAACCGGGGGACCTGCAGGCAGAAGAAAACTCTCAGGCTCCTTACTGACCAGAGAGCCGGAGGGGATGTCGGGCTAGATCCCAGGACCCTGGGATCATGAGCTGAGCTGAAGGCAGACGCTTAACTGACTGAGCCACCCAAGTGCCCCAAAACTAAAAGCGTTTAAAAAAACTAAGTGTTACTTATAATTTAAAGAAGTGAAACATTAAGCTGTATTTGACTATTGCATATTATAGTTTATTGCACTTATTAACATTATGCATTATTTTAAAATAATAAAATATTAGTAAATTATTCTTTGTTTAAAAAAGTAGATTTTGGGGCGCCTGGGTGGCTCAGCCGTTAAGCGTCTGCCTTCGGCTCAGGTCATGATCTCAGGGTCCTGGGATCGAGCCCCACATCGGGCTCCCTGCTCGGCGGAGAGCCTGCTTCTCCCTCTACCACTCCCCCTGCTTGTGTTCCCTCTCTCGCTGTGTCTCTCTCTGTCAAATAAATAAATAAAATCTTTAAAAAAATAAAAAATAAAAAAAATAAAAAAATAAAAAAGTAGATTTTATGTTTTAGGACTTTTTTTGCAGGGTTTGAAAAATAATATCTCTATTTTATCTTGTCACCAATATTTTGAAGTAAAACAATGCAAAACTGCAAAAAAAAAATGAAAATGGAAGAAACAAGATATCATCTGACATGAATTCTTTTCAGATTTGGAAGGAGAATTTATTTTGGATTATTGTTAGGACACCAAAAAAAGCAGGCAGATTTCTTCAATCCTACAATTTAGGAAAATCTTATTGGAATGAATGCTCTTTGGTTATACTGTTCATTCCTCCGGTGCTGGATTCTGAAGCCAGTCGTTTAATTGTGTCGATGACTAACTTCCATTGTGCAAAGAACTTAATTACATACTGTGGTTCAGTTTCTATTTTGCCAGGCAGTCGTTCATCCATAAAAGAATGCTGTAGAAAGTAAGTGGTAAAATGCAAAAGAAATTGAAAGCACATGATTGTAGTCAAGAAGCAAATAAGTAGTTTTCAAAGAAAAGCCAGAACACTTGAACTGGTAACTGGATTGTACTCCTAAAACAAAGAAAAAATTGGCAGCCAAGGAGAAATATTTTGTGATCTCACTTATTGTTCAACATTATAAAGTTATTTGAACCTACTTTTGCACTTTTGTTTACTGGTCAATTAGTGAAATTCGGCAAATGAAACTAAACTATTTTTTAAGGCCATAAAATTTTTAAGAGAATAATATTTCCCTTTTGTAAATGTAGGGTTATTCTCCATCTCCTCTCTTGTAAGATAATTATTCCCACTTTAAATTTACGGTAGTGGCTCCTTTGGAATTAACCAGACAGCTTTGCAATAACCCCGGGTTATTAAAGCACACAGGATGGAAAGATCTGGGTAGTTTCTACAACTTCATATTGCTTTACTGCTGCTTTGGGTCTAGCTTAAAATGTCAAGACACAATCTTGAAAATATTAGATGTTTTATCTATGATAGTAGTGGCTTCAAATCATTAACCCTGAAATATATTTATAAGTACAAATGCTTACTGTAAGCAGAATATTTTAATCTGAGCATGATCTACTCTACCTAATTAAAGTAGACCTCCTGAGGGCAGGAGATACAATGTTCCCTGCAATCGATAATTACTTTATGTTTCTCATTATTTTTTTGTTCTAGTAAAGAGACTACAGTTTAGCATAATTGCATTTCAGGTGTTTCATTTCAGTACTTGCTATTTGCCATTTAAATTTGTGTTAATTTACAGTTTGAGGGATTTAAACAAATCGTTTAGTTCATTTTTATACAAAGTCCTTTGTCTTCAGTTTAAAACATACTGAAATTTTGCAAATAGAGATGCTTAATAATAAATTCCCAGGATTTGTCACTTGGTCTGAGTTGGGGGAGGACATCACCAGAAGTACAAACTTGGCATGACCTTGGAAGTATTCACAAAACAGAGGCAATAGAGGATAAAAAGTAAAGGTATTGATTTTGCAGTCAAATAGGCCTGGGGTTTGAATTCTGACTCTGCTATTGGACTGACTATGCGACCTTGAATCATGCAATGCCTCTAAACTTCTATTTCCTAATGTGTGAATTTAGGATTATCATGATATACTGTTCAGGGCTGATGTGAGCATTAGGTGAGATAAGGTGCATAAACGCTTGACACATAGTAGATACTCAATAAGCATGGGCTAAGCTGGTTCCAGCAGTGGGCCTAGGTCGGAAAGGGTCAGTTCTGTCAGCTTTGTGATGCAGTGTTGCGAGTGACCCTGCTGCCGAAGGCTCTTGGGAAGGAAACCCTTGCTAAGGACTCTGGAAACAACCTCTTGTATTCAGACAACTTCCAGAATCAAGGAACTTCCTAAACCTGAACGCACTTCTGCTATTTATGCACCTGGACATTTACCGGTGGAGTACAAGATTTTTGTGAGAACGTAGCCTTGATATATCATCCCAAGGATCAATTTTATTAAACGTTTTCTCCATAATGTTAAGAAAGCTTTCTAAGTGGGCGAGCAGAATATTGCCTGTTCCTTTTGTTAGATTTTTCCTGGAGGTGAAATGGCAGGGGAAGATAATATTTAAAAACTAGTGAACTAAAGGCCATGTAGAAGAGGCTAAACAGCCATTAATTAGAGTGTTGGAGTACTGCAGCCGAGTACTTACTGTGAAGTTATTTCTTTTATCCTAGCATTCACCCAGGACTGAAGTTCACAAATTAAGAAGAAATCAGAAAAACTGAAAATGGCATGATAAAGCATTTTGTTGACCATCTAAATAATGGAAATTAAGAAATCATAATTATTTTGCTTGGAGATGAGAAAAGATCTATATGGAGGTTAAGGATCCTAAAATGTATTTATTACTTAGTATTTGGTCAAATGGTGCAAAATAATGGTGTATTTGAATTTGAGTAATTTAGACCACTAATGAGGAATAACCTTCCTAAAAATAAAGAAGATCTACAGTCAAGAAAGATGATGAAAGAATTATCTGTTTTAAAAATTACAGAATATAAAATTTAAGAGTCTGGGGACAGGAAAAGTAATTTCAACTAAACCTTTGATTTTATCTATGAAATCTTATATGTTTAAGAATTTAACATACCTCTCATTATACCTAAATTATAATCCAGCCTAAAGGTAAATAGGTGAATTTCAGATTTACTAGATGAGAAAACAGATCAAAATTTCACAATAAGCTTAAGGAGGTTTAAAAGAACACATTGACTCATTTAAAAATCTTTCTTAGACATATGACAAGGTGACCTTAGAAAACAGTTCATAATATATTGATGTTAACCTCTAAATGATTTTACTGAAGAATGTGAAACTTGCTTCTAAAAAAAAAAAAAAAAAAAAAAAAGAATAGAGATGGACCAGGTTTGTTTGCTCTCGTACAGACCTAAATTGCTATGAAAGATGCAGATCAGAAGGAAACTCTCCAGGGAAAATTTGCTGAAGTCATCATCAAATCATATAATCAGTATAAGTAGGTCATGACAATACTCAAGATACTTGCCCTCTAGAAAGTCTGACCTAGAAGAATCTCTTTCTTTCTTTTTTTTTTTTTCTTTTTTCTTGGATGATAATTACTTAGAGCTGGAAACATATTATCACTGATGATATCAAGTGGAATTTGGGGAATGAATGAACAAGTAAATGCTATGGACTTGTTATCACCAGATGAAATGCCTTCAAGATAGTGAGTGTGGCTTGTTTAACTCACTATGAATAATTCCAGTTGAGATCTTAGCTTTGCCATTACAGATTGTATAGTGCTGACAAAAAATGAATATAAAATAAGCCTCATAACAACAAAAAAATTCAGGTATTTCTGTCTATTTTCTTTCAAAACTCCTCTTTATGCCCCTATTTAATCAATCTTGAATTGTCAAAGACAAAAAAAAAAACAAAAACAAAACCAATAAGTCATCAGAGAAGTGCTTTAAGTGCTTATAGCATAGGAAAAAAATTGCTCTCCCTTTCTCCCCAAGAATGCATTATTAAAAAATCTGTAAGATGTGTTTTAAATGTACACCCACGCAGCCAGACAACCGCTGTCACCACAAAGAAGGAAAATGGTCCAAAAGTGACTCGAACAGAGATCTTTGTACATCCTGCAGAAAGCTAGGGCCTTTCAACATATTTGTGGCTTCACTGCAGGAAGCAGACTCTTATTTGCTGATGAAGCTATTATGTAGTTATGAAGCATTGCTCTTTCACCAAGGTTGTGCAATATTTTTTTTAACCATTGGTTAAAATATAGCAAATTTAAAATCTTCATCAAAAAAACGGAAAACGGAAGAATGAGATCCATCTCCTACCCAGTTATGTAGCAAAAGTTGCCACCTTCAAGATCAGAGGACACAATGTGTTTTCATTTACAATTTCCTCATGCTTAAAACTCGGCTGTGAAAAGCCAAGTCCCTTTAAATTGATGGAATTTGGCATAGAAACCAGTAAATTGTCTGCATTTAAAAAAATACTAATTTAAATACCTCAGTTGCTTCTGTAGAACAGGAATGCCAAAATTCCAAGTTTTCTTATAATCAAATTTCCTCTCTTCTAAATTCTAGCTTCTAATATAATATGATCATAATGTGGAAGATGAATAGTTTTCAACTGCTTTTACATAATGTCAAATAGGCTGGAGAGGAATATTTTTATCTCCTTTCTATTTAATAATTTGATATGTTATATGAAAAGATGATTTTCAAATAAAAACAAATATAGGCTAGCAGTAATGTAGGCTACTCTAACTTATAGGCTATAACTTTATGATATGGTATATCAATTAAAAGATGGACATACTAATTTGTCACTATAATATAAACATATGTATTTCTATGATCAGCATCGATACATGTGTACATGTATGTGAATGTGTGTGTATACATTTATAATATATTTGAACTGGATAAACTGTATTACAGTTTAGATCTGTGTTTAAAGTATGTGGTAGATATTTGATTTGCTTACCAATATTTCTCATACATGGGAAGATTGCATGGCCTCACTGCCTTAAAATTAAGCATAACCTGGGCTTTATTTCGCTGATAAATAATGAAGATCTTGTGCACAATTCTTCCTTTCTCTTTCCCTATTGCCCAGATCTAGGAGACCATGTGTTTAAGATGAAGTAGTTACAGAATGCTAGAGCTCCACCCCCCACATTGATTCACTCCATGGAGTACAGTTGCCTTGGAGAGTCACCCAGACCCACAGCAGACATTGTGTAACACAGAAATAGCCCTTTGTGGTGTTAAGGATCAGGATTTGTGTGTTGTTTATTATGGAAGCATAATCTAGACTTGGTAATCTACAGTGACAATTTCCAAACCTTTGAAACCGTTCTCAACATCAGTAGAAGTTTTGAGCATGCACTTTTAGCGTATATGTTTATTTACAAATATCATAGCTAATAATTTTATTTATATATCTTGTGCATTATAAAACATAGTCAAAAAGTAGAAATGAGAAAGGACAAATTAAAAAAAGTAATATCAAGTTCTCTAATACATTTCCTACACTCCAAATCTATCACCTGTTTTGTCTTTGATTGGAGTGCACCCCACTTTGGTGATCAATGATCCAGAATTTAGTGAGACCAATGAAACTGATATAAAGATAATCATGGGGAAAATTTACTACCAGATATAAAGAGACACTGTAATTTTGGGTTCTATTCATTGTCTCCTTTCTATAGAACAATGTGTCTACATTATGGCTCAGAATCATTAGTATCTTCTTCCATACTAAAGAGATCACAGTCTTTGAGGGCCTAGAAATCTCTATTATATTAGGTCCACTACCTGATTCTTATATGTTTTCAGGTGTGAAAACTTTTGCCTTAAAGTGTTCTGGAATAAAGAATTCAATTTTTTCCTCTCTATAGCAAATACCAGAAGGTGATAATACAAATACCATCAGGACCTTTGTGTGTTAAATCCCTACACTTGTCAGTAACCACTCATTTAAAGCTGAAGTTCCAAGACAGCATTCATGTAACAGTTTCTTTTAGAAACAATTTTAATTAAAACATCATTGAGAGAGGAAGTCAAAAGACGTCCCAAATCCAAGCTAGTGGAATCTTTTTATAAAGTGACAGCCTAACATAAAGTTCTATGAAACTTGAAGTATATAAATATTTGTCACATATGAGATCTATGTGGAAAAACAAAGTCACTATCAGAATACATAGGTTTAAAAAATGGTAATTGGTCATTTCAGAAAGACTTAATCGCTAACCATTCTTAACTGATCCCATATTTTATTGGCTTGAAGAAATGACATCATAAACATTTTGGCCACCATGTTTTTGTTATCCCACAGGGTTGAAATGGAAGGAAATGTCCACTCTTTTGTAACATGATTCATCACCAATTAAAGGTTCAAAGGCTATTCAAGAAAAAGTTTTTAAATTCAATGTAATTAAAGTTTTCATCTCATATCAGCTGTTCTCTAGACTAAATTAGTCACCCATATGAGTCATGACTTTCAAACACTCAGATCTCATTGAGTAAGCTATGCAAATTAGGCTAGTAAATTGCCCCCAAAATCTATGATAATATTAATTAACCTCTTGTAATTGTGATGTTAAGCTTAGGGGGTACTTTTACAGCTGCTGAATAAAATGTTGGCAACAATAATAAGAATTGCTGCCATTTTCAGAGTGCATTATTTCAGGTGGCCAACAAGATACATTACAGGGAGGGCGCCTGGGTGGCTCAGATGGTTAAGCGTCTGCCTTCAGCTCAGGTCATGATCCCAGGGTCCTGGGATCAAGTCCCACATTGGGCTCCCTGCTCAGCGGGGAGCCTGCTTCTCCCTCTGCCTCTCTCTCTCTCTGTCTCTTATGAATAAATAAAATCTTTAAAAAAAAAAAAAGATACATTACAGGGAATTACATATTAGTATAATGAATTACTCCTTCTAATGATCAGAAGAGGCTGGGTCACAGGCCAACAGCTCACTGAGTTCAAGTATAAGGACATTCCACTGTTAGCATTCAATGAAAAGACTTGTTAGTAAATATGATGACAAAATATACAAAGAAACTTATATATATGGATGGTAATTTAACTTGATTCTCATCATTAAGATTATTTGCCGCTTTTAAAGCTTTGCCAAGGAACTTATCAGTCAAATAGGGATCAATTCTTAATGAACTTGCTGAGTGTAGGTTGTAATTAGGGAGAGTGTAACCCAAGGAAAGGGTCTAAGTAGGTGATCTTTCCCCAGCAGGGGCTTGAGATAAATGCTGATTTTTTTTAAAAAAAATACAGAAACATCGAATTGTCCTTGCATTTATCCAACAGTCCTTACAAAAATTATTGCTCTCAACTTTAACAGATGAGGAAGATATGCTAGAGAAAGACCACAGCCTAAGTAAGGTTCATTTATTATTCAACTTGTTTCAGCTTGTAACTTTGTATCATTCATGCTATTCTTTGACAATTACCTCCATCTTCAGTGACTGGCTATAATATCTGGCACAGCACAAGCACACACAAAAATATTTACTGCTTGAATGAATGAATACTCACTTAAAAACATATTCTGGTTTGATTTAAATCAAGTCTGGGCAGAATTAACTGCTTATTCTTTAATGTTCCTGTGGTGATTCATGCTTCTTACTATTATAGAATTTACCATAGTAACTTTTATTCATTTATCTTATGTGTCCATCCCTCACAAACTGTGATTTCCTGAAGAGGAGGGGTCATGACTTAATTGAGCCTTATATTCCCAAATCTTGCATCATGTCTGAACCCTAGTAGGCACTCAACAAATATTTGTTTAACTGAATTAAGTTTCCATCCTTCACCTGGCATGGCTTCAGACTGAGGCAGGAGTGGCCACATGAATCAGAGATAAGAAAGGATATCAATCAGAATGGCCCGTTGGCATGATGGAGCAAGAGGTGGCTACCTGTGAGAGACTTCTGACCCGTGGCACAAAAGAGGCGGAGGAGATGGGCAAACTTCCTTGGATTTCAGGTGTGAATAATATACAGGATGCCTCCCACAAACTCTGCCACGTTCAGGTGCCTCAGAGCAGAGGGGGCACTATAGTAGAGGTCAGAACATAGATAAGCAAGAGTCAACAGAAGGGCAAGAGCTGACATAGGTCTATGCATGGCTCCAAGTCCAAGTGTCAGGGCTGTCAATAGACCGGAGGTCTGACCTGGTCATGTGTCCAATGTGAGTAAAAGTCACCTTAAATCAGAGTTTCAGCTCAATTGTAGCTCTATTGTAGCAGCCCAATCTCACATGACTGGATGGAAGAAATACTGGGACCATGAGATAAGCCCTTAAACCCCTTGGGGTATGTGTTGAACCCATGTCTGTAGTAGGCGATTGAAGAGGATCCTGAAAGGGAGTGGAACCAAAGCCCATGTGGGTCCCAGTGTTTGCAATACTACTAGCACACTTGATCCCAGGCACTGCAGGGGAGCTTAGAAAGTTTTGAGAAAGACACTCCAAGGCACGGGAGCCCCTTGGGTCACCCATGCTTTGGAGTGTCTTTCTCAAAACTTTCTAACATGACCTGATCTAAGGGTGGTATTCTGAATCAAAATCTCCTGAAGTGTTTGCTAAATATGCAGAATTCTCAGCCCATCCCAAACCTACTGAATCCAGAACTTTTTGGACTGAACAGAAAATACATTTAACAAGCTTCCTGGTGTTTCTAAGGGACATCAATGTTTAAGAGCCACTGGCCTAATCTATAAGACATCTGGCTTGATAGTATGCATTCACATTGATAGTCAGGTTCATTTACCCGCAAAATCTTTGAATATTGATTGCAGACCAACCAGATCAGATGGACCATTCTTTTCTTTCTTTCTTTCTTTCTTTCTTTTTTTTTTTTTTAAGATTTATTTATTTATTTGAGAGAGCAAGCTAGCAGGGAAGGGGCCGAGGGAGTGGGAGAGAGTGATCCCAGACTCCCCGCTGAGCACAGAGCCCAATGCCGGGCTTGATCTCAACACCCTGAGATCATGACCTGAGCCAAAACTAAGAGCCGGATGCTTAACCAACTGAGCCACCCAAGCGCTCCAGATGGACCATTTTCTATTTGCCAGACATTCCATGTACATTCATATAATCACACCTTTTTTTCACTGTCTTGCGTCTGAGTGGATTATTTATCCAATTTTATATGATTGTTGTAGTCCTGCTCACGCTTGATGGCACATCCTCTGTAATGTCCATTTATGTTTGTGTGTGTGGCTTTTGTATATCGTCTTTTTATTTATTTCTTTTATGTCTATCTTTCCTTTCAGATTTGAACTTTTTTTTCCTTTTTTCTATTTTTTTTATTATGTTATGTTAATCACCATACATTACATCATTAGTTTTTGATGTAGTGTTCCATGATTCATTGTTTGCGTATAACACCCAGTGCTCCATGAACTCTAAATGCAGGGAAGACATGATTTATTTTGTAACTCAATCATTTTGTCACATTGTAGGTGCTCAACTAATATACTTAATATAATCCCAAATATAATGCCAAGCATTATGTTGTAAAGGCTTAGCTTTGCACTGTCCTTTCAGATCAAGTCTTACAGAAAGAGTTAAGGACCACTTTACCAGCATCATTTACTTCTAAAACCAATCCCATTCCTAGAACAGAGTTTTTAGACAGAGAATCTGTAGGCTAAAATTAAATTAAAATTAACATAATGGGTCCAGTTATACAGTAAGGGACTATCGACCTTGCAGAGTGATTTAGTTTAAGAAAAAAAGCAGATCTAGATGTCCCATTAGTGCTACTAAATAAACTGTGTTCTGATAGTAGGGATTGATCAAAGACAGGGGAAAGTGGCTAATGTATAGCTAATCCAAGTCTGGAGTGAAGAAATAGGCATCTTTTGGTTCTGAATGCATTTTTTTTCAGACGCATTTATCACACCCTATAAATAATGAGCAAAGCATGGAAATGACACTGTAGTTTCTAGTCTCACAACTTGGGGATAAGAAAAGTCAGTTCACATGGGAGAAACCTGGAGCTAAAGCACAAACATCACTTACAAAGTTGGCCAGAATTTAGTATGATAATTGGTCAATGAAAATTATTTTGAAAATCTTAAATCCCTAAAGGATTGAAAATGTAATGAAAAGCTGCACTAAGAGAACACTAGAAGTGGTTGGCATGCATTTAAGGAGTAGTGAGAAAACTAAGCCTAGTGGATATGGGTTTGTATATCGTGTAGTTTACAGTCAGGCATGAATTGAGTCAAATGGGGGAGTAGTAATTGATGCGTATTCTTGTGATTAGAACTGTATTTTTAAATTGAAAAAAAATCCCTTCAAGAGTGCCTCAACTGTATCCACTTATCAGAAGCAGAATATGAGAGCTTCAAAAAACAAGATTTCTTTTTCTTTGACCCATGAAGGTTATAAGCCCTGGACAAATTCAAAAGTAAAATGGATTTTTTTTTATTCTGTGTTAGTTTAATAAAAGCTTAGAAGGGCAATTCTGAATTAGCTTCTCACATGTATTTTAGTCTTGAGTTTATTATCCTTTTCAGTAAAGAATTTCACCCATAGCTTCTGAAAATTGAGCAGCTGGTTTCAGTTGATTGATGGGTATGTTTTATGAAAACAACAAAGTGCAAATGAGCTAGCTTATTGCAGTTGGTTCTGTTTCATTCACTGTCTTATGCAAAGGTCCATCTGTAACTTTGTCAGTCACTGAAGATGTAATCCCCGCTTCAATTTGAAGATACTATACATTTCTGAAAGAGCATCCTTTCACCTGACTCTTCTATTAAATATATATTCCCAATGTCTTGTATTTATGAAAGAAAAGCCCTATTAGTCAGAAAAGATCCCTTAGAAATATTAACAGCTCGCAGAGATAGCCCCCTACCATTTTAGTGTATTCAATGATTTATCCACTTATTTAATAAATCATTATGAGCTCCTGCTCTTCCCTCTGCATGAGATATAGGGGTATGAAGAAAGTGGCTCCTGCCCTCAAGGGGCTCTATCATAGTCTACTTGGGAGATAGATAATAAAGAGTAAGCAGGTTAATATGTTTTCACTTAGAATATTTTTAACTAAGAAGAAAAATCAAGGAGGCTATGGAACTGGTGAGTGATCAGGTAGAAGAGAAGTCCTTTTTATAAGTTGGTCAGGAAAGAGCTCACTGAAGAGATGACATTTAAGCAGAGATTAATAAAAGGAGGGAGTGACCCTGTCTAGACCTAAATGTGGGACATTCTAGGTAGAAGAAAAGCAAGGCCAATAGCTCAGAAGTGAACAAACAAAATGTTTTTGCTTGTTTGTTTGTTTTTAAGAAACCTAAAATCACCAGTGTGGCTGGAATGGGATGAGTATAAGGACACCTAAGGAAAGTGACTTTTCAGCCAGCTAGGCAAGGAATGAATTTGCAGTATTTATAATATAATTGTTGAACTGGTTTATTGATAAAATCTGTAAAATGTTTTTTAAATAACTGGAGATAAGATATATTAAGGGTGGGGTGCCTGGGTGGCTCAGTCGGTTAAGCATCTGACCCTTGGTTTCAGCTCAGGTCATGATCTCATTGGTCATGAGATCAAGCCTCCTATTGGGCTCCACGCTCAGCAGGGAGTCTGCTTGAAGATTTTCTCCCTCTGCCCCTCCCCCACTTACGCACATGCTCTCGCTCTCTCTCATAAATAAACAAATCTTTCAAAAAAAGATGTATTCACTGAAATAATGTATGTAAATAGTACCTGAACATATTACATAAATGCTGGTGTTATTCATTTATCATACAAGTTCCCCTTATCGTTGCAACTTGTCTTTTTAATTTTTTTACTGTAGATGAGGCATCTGATTTTATTACATAATAATCATATATACAACTTGGATGTCTGATTCCAATATCAAGTTACATATAACTCCTGAGGCAACCTCAATGAAAATACTTAAGAAAATGTTGTGTTGGGGCGCCTGGGTGGCTCAGTCGTTAAGCGTCTGCCTTCGGCTCAGGTCATGATCCCAGGGTCCTGGGATCGAGCCCCGCATCGGGCTCTCTGCTTGGCCGGGAGCCTGCTTCTCCCTCTCCCACTCCCCCTGCTTGTGTTCCCTCTCTAGCTGTCTCCCTCTCTCTCTGTCAAATAAATAAAATAAAATCTTTAAAAAAAAAAAAAAAAAGAAAGAAAATGTTGTGTTTATGCTAATATGTTAATATTTGAAGTATAGAGGGAGTTAGGGCAGTAGGGCAAATTTTATACAAAAATATCATACAAATAGTGTAACAGTAACTCAAGTTTATGTGAAACATCAACATAAATATCAAAATAACATTAATGTAAAAATTTTGATCACGCCTTAGAGCATAATGACTTAAAAGGGATGTTTGTTTTCCTCTGGTACTCCTTTTTTATCAATTTTTTGTTGTGATAAAATACTCATTACATACAATTTATCATGGCAAATATTTTAAATGTACCATTCAGTGTTATTAAGTACATTTATATTGTTGTGCAACCATTACCTCCATCCATCCCCAGGACTCTTGCCATCTTGCCATCTTGAAACTCTAGACCCATGAAACAGTAACTCCCCTTTCCCCCCCTTCCCCAGCCAACCACAACCACCATTCTACTTTCTGCCTCTATGATTTTGACTACTCTAAGTACTTTATATAAGTGGAATCATACCATATTTGCCTTTTCATGATTGGTTTATTTCACTTAGCATAATGTCCTCAAGTTCCATCTATGTTGTACCATAGGTGAGAATTTCCTTCCTTTTTAAGACTGAATGATATTGCATTATATGTACATACCAAATGTTATCCATTCAGCTGTTAACATATATAGTGCCGCTTCCACATTTTAGCTATTGTGAATAATGATGCCATGAACATGGTAGTACAAATATCTCCTTAAGACCCCACTTTAAATTTTTGTGTGTATATACCAGAAATGGAATTACTGGATCATATGGTAATTCTATTTTTAATTTTTTGAGGAATCTCTATACTGTTTTCCACAGCAGTTGCACCATTTCACACATCAATGGAGCACAAGGGTTCCAATTTCTCCACATCCTTGCTAACACTTATTATCTTCTGCTTTTGAAGAGTAGCTATCCTAACAGGTGTGAAGTGATATCTGATTGTGATTTTGATTTGCATTTCCCTAAAGATTAATGATGTTGAACATCTTTTCATATGCTTATTGATCACTTGTATATTTTCTTCGCATAAATGTCTATTCAAGTTCTTTGCCCATCTTTTACTCAGGTTGTTTTTTGTTGTTGTTGTTGAGTTTTAGGAGTTCTCTATATATTCTAGATATTCATCTTTTATTAGATATGTGATTTGCAAATATTTTCTCCTATTTTGCAGATTGCTTTTTACTCTATTGATATTGTGTCTTTTAATGAGCAATTTCTTTCAATGTTTGTGAAATCCAATTTGTCTGTTTATTCTTGTGTTGCCTGTGTCTTCAGGGTCATAGCTAAGAAATCATTACTAGGTCCAATGTAAAGATTTTGCCCTACATTTTCTTCTAAGAGTTTTATAGTTTCAGGTCTTACAGTTAGGTCTCTGATCCATTTTAGGTTAATTTTTGTATATGGTGTTAAGTAAAGGTCTACTGTCATTCTTTTGTATGTAGAATCCAGTTTTCCTAGCACCAATTGTAGAAAAGACAACCCTTTCCTCATTGAATGGTCCTGGCCCCCTTATCAAAAATCATTTGAGGGGCGCCTGGGTGGCTCAGTCATTAAGAGTCTGCCTTCGGCTCAGGTTATGATCCTCGCGTCCTGGGATCGAGCCCCACATCGGGCTCCCTGCTCTGTGGGAAGCCTGCTTCTCCCTCTCCCTCTGCATTGGGCTCCCTGCTCCGTGGGAAACCTGCTTCTCCCTCTCCCACTCCCCCTGCTTGTGTTCCCTCTCTCGCTGTGTCTTTCTCTGTCAAGTAAATAAATAAAATCTTTGGAAAAAAAAAATCATTTGACCATATATGCAAGGGCCTATTTATGGGCTCTCTATTCTATTGTTCAATATGTCTGTATTCCAGTACCACACTGTTCTGATAACTGTAGCTTTGTAGTTGATTTTGGAATAAGGAAGTAAGATGCCTCCAACTCTATTTTTCTTTTTCAAAATTGTTTCCTAGTTTGTTGGGTATTTTTATCATGAAAGAGTTTTGAATTTTGTCAAGTGCTAAAACTGCTGATATGATTGTTAGGGGTTTTCCCCCTTCACTGTGTTAATGTGGTGTATTACATTGATCAATTTTTGTATATTGAACCATCTTTGCATTCCAGGAATAATTCCACTTGGATGCAGTATATTATCTTTTAATATGCTGATGAATTCCATTTGCTAGTATTTTGTTGAGCATTTTTGCATGAATGTTCATAAGGATAATGTTCTGTCATTTCCTTAGAGTGCCTGTCTGACTTTAGTATTAAAATAATGCAGGTCTCATAGAATGAGTTAAGATGTGTTTCCTGCTCTTCAATTTTTTTGGAAAAGTTTAAGAAGAATTGGTTTTAGTTCTTTTTTTAAATGTTTAGTACAACTCACAGTGAAGCCATCGGGGTCCAGGACTCTATTGTTTGACAGGATATTATTGATTACTGATTCAGTTTCTTTACTAATTATATGTCTATTCAGATTATCTATTTCTTTATGATTTAGTTCTGGTATTTTGTTTTTAGACATTTGTCCATTTCATCTAAGTCATCCAATTTGTTGGTGTACAATTGTTCATAGTAAAGTCTTATCCATTTTATTTCTGTAGAATTGGTATTAATGTCCCAACTTTCATTTCTTACTTTAAAATTGGGGTCTTCTTTTTTTCCCTTAATCAATCTAGCTAAAGTTTGGTCAATTTTGTTGATATTTTCAAGAACCAACTATTGGTTTCATTGATTTTCTCTATTGTTTTTCTATTCTCTCTCATTTATCTCTGTTGTGATCTTTATTATTTTCTTCCTTCTGCCAAATTTGGGCTTAGTTTTTCTCCTTTTCCTAGATTCTTAAGTTTAAAGACAGGTTGTTGATTTCAGCTCTTTCTTCCTTTTATAAATGTGAGCATTTAAAGTTATGAATTTCCTCTGTAAATTTCATTGTATTCTTTAGGTTTTAGTATGTTATATTTTTGTTTTCATTTGTCCCTAAGTAGTTCCTGATTTCCCTCATGGTTTCTTCTTTGATACATTCATTGTTTAAGAGTGGTTTGTTTAATTCCCCCCAAAATTATGAATTTTCCAGTTTTCTTTCTCTTTTTAATTTCTGACTTCATCCCCTTGTAGCCAGATACGATACTTAGTATGATAATTATCTTTTTTAAATCTACTGACGCTGACACTTAATTTGTGGCCTTCTATATGATTTATCCAAAAAATGCCCCATGTGCATTTAAGAAGAATGTAATTTTGTTGTTAGGTAGTGTGTCCTGTATGTATCTGTTAGATCTACTGGATTTATTGTGTTGTTCAAGTCCTCTAATTCCTTACTTTTCTCCTCTGTTGTGTTCTACCGGTTATTGAGAGTCAGGTATTAAAATCTCCAGTTATTGTTGTAGAATAGTCCATTTCTTCAAGTCTGTCAATTTTGCTCTATATATCTTGATGGTCTGCTATTAAGTGTGTGAATGTTTATAATTATTATGTTTAAGCTCTTATTAATATTTATTAATGTCTTTCTTTGTCTTTTTCACCTTTACTGATTTAAAGTTTATTTTTGTATGATAATTAGTATAGCTACCTCTGCTGTCTTTTGGTCACTATTTACATGAAATATCTTTTTTTTCCCCATTTCTTTTACTTTCAACCATTTGTGTTTTGGGATCTAAAGTGAGTCTCTTGTAAACAGTATATAATTGAATCTTTTTTTTTTTTTAATCCTTTCTGCCTATTTCTGTGTTTTAATTAGAGAGTTCAATTTATTTCCATTTAAAGTAAATACTGACAAGGAGGAACTTACTTTGGACATTTTGCTATTTGTTTTTCATATGCTATATTTTCCACTTGAAGTTTTTGTTCCTCATTTCCTCCATTACTGTCTTCTTTTGTGTTTAACTTTGTTTTGTTTTGTTTTGTTTGCAATTACAACAGAGACTATGGCCCATGTGTCTTAAGATACTTATTATTTAGGCCTTGCAGAAAAATTTGCCTACCCCTGTTCTAAATACAAACCAGTGTTTTGAGAAAAAATAAGTGGGAAAAAAGGAGTTACACCATTGGATTGTGTTTATTTATTTATTTTTTTTGTAATGAGACATTTTAATTCTCTTCTATTCTTCTATTTCCCTTTTTTAATATCCTGTAGTTATTTTCTTTGTGGTTACCATGCACATTACATTTAAAATCCTAAGGTTATAATACATTAATTTTAATTTATACCATCTTAACTGTAATAACATAAAAACCTAACTCCATCATAGCTCCATCCCTACCTTTCCAGTTGTTGGTGTCACAAAATTACATTTTTATGCATTATGTGTCCAAAAACATAAGCTAATAAAATTTTAATGCATTAGTGTCTTAAATTATGTAAAAGACATAATGTGCAATTACTAACCAAAGTTAAAAAAAATACTGATTTTTATATGCCCATATATTTACCTTTTCTGTGTTCTTTATTTCTTCATACAGCTTTAAGTTACTGTCTACAGTTCCTTCATTTTAAATTGCAAGACTCCCTTTGGCAGTTCATACAGGGTAGGTCCAGGGGCAAATAACTCTTCAGCTTTTGTGTATCTGAGAATGTCTTCATTTCTCCCTTGCCTTTGGAGGACAGTTTTGCTAGGTATAGGATTTTTGGTTAATAGTTTTTTCTTTTAGCACATGAATATATTGACCTACTGCCTTCTGGACTTCAAAGTTCCTGATGAGAAATCTGCTAAAAATCTTATCACAGATCTCTTGTCTGTGATGAGTCACTTTTCTCTTGCTGCTTTCAAAATTCTCTTTCTTTGGCTTTTAGCTTTTTGCTTTTAACATGTGTCAGTGTGGTCTCTTGAGTTCATTCTATTTGGAGTTTTCTGAGCTTCTTGAATATTTATGTTAATGTCTTTCATCAAATTTGGAAAATTTTCTATCATTATTTTTTGCATATTGTCTCTGACTCTTTCTTTCTCTCATCTCTTTCTGGGACTTTCACAGTGTGCATGTCCATATACTTGATGGACTCCTACAGGTCCATTAGGCTCTCTTCATTTTTCTTCAATTCTTTTTTTCTTTTTCCTCCTTAGACTTAATAATTTCAAGTGTTCTATATTCAAGTTTGCTGATTCTTTCTTCATTCTCTGCTCAAATCTGCCTTTGTATCTCTCTAGTGAATCTTTTATTTCAATTATTATACTTTTAAGCTCCAGAATTTCTTCTTCTTTTTCTTTTTTAGGTTTTCTGTATCTTTATTGATGTGTACATTTTATTTACACATAATTTTCTGACTTTTTCCTATGTCTTTCTTTAGTTCTTTGAGCATCTTCAGGACAGCTGATTTTACACTCTTTGTCTAGTAGATCTATGTCAGTTCTCTCAAAGGGGCAGTTTCTGTTGATTGTTTCCTCTTTGAATTGGCCATACTTTGCTGTTTCTTTGTATGCCTTGTGATTTTTTGTTGTTGAAAACCAGACATCTACATCTCATAATGTGGCAATGACGGAGGTGAAATTCTCCCCCTGACCCAAGGTTTGCTGTTTTTTGTTTGTTTGTTTTGTTTTGTTTATTGTTATATGCTGTTTCTGTACTGAAAATCAACCTGAAGTGTAAGCTTAAGTCTTTCCAAGTCTTTCCTGGGCCTGTGTTTTTTCCTGAGTATGTGTGGTGACATTGAAAATTTCCCCATATGTACACTTGCTTCTGAATATCCTGGTATCTAATGTCAGACTCCCCAAAGTGGCAATAGTAAACAAATGAAGAGGTGATCAAAGTGCCAGTTCTTTAAATACCCTGGAAGTAACTTCTGCTGGAAGCGAGGGACTTGCAACAAGATAAAGAAGTACCACAGCAACGGCTGCTGCCTCTGTGTCTGCAGCTCTGTGATCAGGAGCGGCAACCTGCAACCAGAACACGGGTCCCTGACATTTGGAGAACAAAGTCCTTGTTGCCCATCCCTGCTCCTAGAAGCTGCATGCAAACTGCTCTAGGAACATGTGCACAGAGCTGCTGGGTGTGGGGTGGGGAGACACTACCTAACTAAGAGCTAAAATTGACCAAATCAACCACAATTTAATGTCTAGGCTTTCCCTGGCATTTATAAGTCTTCCATAGACTCCAGAGTTCCAAAATAGTTATATCAGACAGACTCACCCTGTGTGATTGTTGTCTGGGGAGGGGAGATTGATTCTTAGTGCTTCTTATTCTGCCATCTTTCCAGAATTCCATTTCTCTGGTACTTTAGGTTTGGTTTCACTTCCCTAACCCCATAAAACCTGTGAAGATTATTATATAAGGAGGCTGTTCCCTTCTTCCTTTTTCTGACATCGAAATAAAAATAATTTAGCAATAGGATCATCCCTCAGCTGTTGTGTCCCACTTACTAGGAAGTGGCAAATTGCAAGACTCTTTTCAGTCTACAGACCATGCAGTTTGGGTTCAGTTTTAACTCTGCAAAGAGTTCAATCCATATTTGCTGCTTCTAGAAATTGTGTTGAAAAGACTAAGAAAAGTGCAACCCAATGCTTCATTATAGCCTCTATAATGATTTAATAAATGAAAAATGAATCAGAAACATATGCACTGCATTTCACTGAAACTCCCACAGGATTGAAATTTAAGAGAGGAAAGTTTTTGGCAAAATTCAGTTGCATTTTTTTCTGAATATAATTATTTTAAATTGTGAAAGTTACAAGGCAAAACACAGTTGGCTTCACACACTCTTAAAAATTACTATGGACATATTTTTAAGAACTTCCTCATGAAGATGTGGTACAGGTATATCCTTCTCCCTGTCTGGTATTTACCTCCTTATAAATCTTTGTTGAAGTCATTACTGCTAATGAATCATCCATCTGATTCTGAAAAGCTTCTCATTTATGCTCTTTTTTAATGGATACCCCTGAAGGTAGAAATTATAAGTTCTGGGGCACCTGGGTGGCTCAGTCGTTAAGCGTCTGCCTTCGGCTCAGGTCATAATCCCAAGGTCCTGGGATCGAGCCCCGCGTTGGGATCCCTGCTCAGTGGGAAGCCTGCTTCTCCCTCTCCCACTCCCCCTGCTTGTGATCCCTCTATTGCTATGTCTCTCTCTGTCAAATAAATAAATAAAATCTTTTAAAAAAAAGAAATTATAAATTCTGCAAAATTTTAAAGTTAAGCGTGTAGTGCCAAGCTCCCAGGATAACTACTTACCATGAATCAATGGTGATGACAAATCACTTTTATTAAATTCATCCTGGGAATCCACTGATTTAAAATGAAACAAATAATCCCTTCCAAAATATTTTATAGACTGTGTTCATATACCAAGGGGAAATGGAGATTTTGGGCATTTATCTAGTTGAGTTTGGTTTAAAATTTCCCTTGCTTGAATCATGATGGATAACTGAGCCAAAGTGTACTTCAAACTTCACTTATTCTAGAAACAGTGTAAGTGAGTAAGCCTTTCTTGAGTAGATGTTGGCAAATAGTTTTACTGTAGCCCATAGAAGAAAGTGGAAACTTGAAGGAAACTCACATCTTACTTTCCTCTTAGGTGAAACCACTTAGATAAATGCAACCTGTTCTATTGCCCAGTTCTATGTCTTAAACCACCTGCAGTCTCAATATACAGCTGATGCTAATGCCCCCAAGTGTCACAAGATTTTGTTAACAAAATTTGCCTTGGTAATTCTATTAGTAAGATAGAAAATTTCCCCAAAACTGTTTGAAAATATACTTAAGGATTAAAGAAGAAGAACAGAATGAGTTTCCTAATTTTTTTAGTGAATATATTTTCCCTATATATGTTGCTAAATGTGTCATTTTTTTATAATTGACAGAAATAATCTCATACCTATTTTTGAAAAATTGGGCTTTGTTGATGCTAACATTACAAGAATGCAGTGCCTGGGTGAAGAATATTTGAAGAAGACTGAGACTCAGATCTTAGTATCTGAGAAGGCAGAAAGCGTGAAATAAGAGGATGTGACTCTCAAAGACTTACAAAGCAGAGCAGGTCCACAGAAACACAGGAAAAAGGAAGGAAGTCAAGGAGAGAAAACAGGGGAGAATAAAGGTAGCAAATAAAAGTAAGTAAGTCTGTGCACGTAAGGATGTATAAAAAGAAGTTCCAAAGATCCTGAGTGTTATCCATCATGTGAAGCAGCCAATTTAGAGGAGTCATCTGCAGCTTTAACCCAGGAGTTGTATTTGGAGCCCTGCCAAGGATAACAGCTAAGAAAGATTGCCAAAGCTGCTATGGATGGAGCTGAAGCAGGAGAGAACTATAAAGTCACGCTATGTTAAATCAGAATTCTCAACTCTAAGGAAAGTAAATTCATATATTAGTGTTTCTGAAAAGTTTATATTCCATGAATCTTCATAATTTGGATAATTACTCCATGTCAAATGAATAATTGGCTGGCTGTAGAATATTCTTTGGGAACCTGCTTTGGGGAAATGGTTCAGGGAGGATGAGTCACAGAGATGATAGAAGGACCAGCTTTAGCCCTGATCTCTGCCCAGGTCAAGAAGCTAGGTATTATTGAGTTACAAGGAACAGTAATAAAACACTTCTCTAGCTCATTACAACCAATAAGTTGTAGGATACAAACCATAACCAGATTGCTTTCTTCTTTATACACCTATTTCCTCATATTCACTTGCTCATTCACTCCTTCCATAAATATGTATTAAGTATTTATTATGCACTAGCCATGTGTTAGGCACTGAAAAGGGAATGGCAAACAAAAAATGATATACGTTCCCTGATGTCTTGGACATTTAATTTCAAAGAAAGAGGTGACAAATAACAAAAAAATAGATTATTGCTTTACTGTAATAAGTGCTTTTTTGGGTGAGAAGAGAAGTGGGATGGAGAGGAAGAGAGAGACTAATAGGAAGGGCCAATTTTAAGCAACATGGTCATGGGAATGAGATGTTCAGTTTGGGATCTCTGAGACTTGCAATTTGGATTGCAAGGAACAATAAAGCTCAGAAGACATGCTGGGTTTTAGAAATGCACAGTTTGGGTCACAAACCATGTTTTCTTCGAAAATACTTCAGCATAAATCATCGGATATGATCCTAACTCCACTTAAATCTAATTCTTTGCCTACTCCACATCTGCAACCATGCAGCTGAATGTGTCAAGAAAAAAAAAAATGCCACTAAAGTGATCATCTTGAAATTATGACCAAGAATTGCAAATAGGCTCCTAATCCTGCAAAGAAATAAAAGTTCATTTCCCAATCTTTCCATTTTCCCATTAGCTTAGAAGATTGCATATCCCTCTTTCCTCAACCTCTAATGCTTCTTCCCTATCTTCACCCTCCCTTGATGACCTCATTTCTTTCATCACTGAGAAAACTAAAAGAATCAGAAGAGAACTTCCATAAACTCCAAGTACATTAATTCATCATCTGCTTCTCCAAGGCACATTAGAAGTAATTGGTCACTGGTGGAAATGATAGTATTCAAGACAGGTATTTCGAGAGGTGGCATGGGCCTTACTCTGCATGACTGGCCTAAATTTTTCATGCAAGTGTCAAGGTCTAGATCTCTCTTGTTCCTCCAAATCATTTGATTCTTGGCAGATTCTGTCACCTAACCAAATGACAAGGCTGGCTGCTCCAAACCCTCAGAATAGAGTCATCCATCTTGGAGCCCTGGAGGGCAGAGAGAGGAAATTTCCCCATGCTACAAGCAGAGACTGAATAATTTTATGTACCCAAGTGCTGATAGATTCTGGGCAGCACTGAGTCCAATACTTGTTTTCATTGTGTAATACCTGTGGCCAGATTATGGAAGAAGAACCATAAAGCCACAACTTGTTCAAACTTCCAGAGACTATTTGTTCAAAGTATCAAATAATTGCTGTAATGCCAAATAGGTTGACAATAATTTACAACAAACAGATTTGGTTTTTTGTTTTGAAAAAAATAATAGCTACTTATATGAAACCAGAGAATAGAGGGCCCTATGGAACAAACAAATAGACAAACAATGATTCTAAATAAGGAAGCTGCTGGAAGAACTGGATCTCAGAAAACATGGCACTCTACCTAGCTCCAAGTGCGAAGATTGTAGAAAGGAACCCAAAGAGCTATCACAATTGTATCTGAAGGCCAGAGTCAACTTTTGTGAGAAGATATGTGGAAAGTTTCCTCTGTATATCAGGTGGGTCACAAAACACTGTGTTCTTTTATTTTCAAACAAAATTTCTAGTGATGTAGCTCGTATTATAGTGTCCCATTTTTTTGCACCCTCCTTTCCTCCAGTACACACACACACACACACACACACATTAAAACAAGTGGAATTGTATTATTAGCCTGTCTGGGGTTTACCTCATAATACACACAGATAGTCCTTATTAATAGACTATTTTCCGGTAAGGTTGTTGCTCACATCTGCATGTGAATATTTCTCAACCAGCACAAACACTGAAAGGAGACTTGTGTCTCTCAAACCACATAGTTGGCAATTTACTTATTTTTCTTTCTGCTTCAGCTTTTGATTCTTCAAGAAGTTAGGACACCCTGAATCCAGAACTCTAGCTCTACCAATATGCTCACTAGACAGGTCTGAGCTGGCTGAAACTTTTGGCTGGACAGGCTTTCTGGGCACCCCATTATATTAAGGGATAGAGCAGGATGAGATGGAGCACTGGACAGATCCAGCAGAGCTCAAGGGGTGTTCCCTTGTTGAGGGTGTTCGTGGGTCAAAAGCAACCCTGTGTGAGCAGGCATCACATCCCTTTTAAAGAAAAAAAAAAAGCCTCTATTTCCATAATACAATTCCTCTGGGCAATTTGGGCAAATGAAAATTTCTGTACAACTGTCAATTTAACCTTTGTCCATTATCTTTTCTATGGAAGAGCACATTCTATGTAACACGTCTTCCGTTTCATTTGTAGGTCAGGTTTTTTCTATGTTTGCATAGCTAATCCACCTGTATTTATCTGGCAGTTCTGGTGTTTGTTTAATCATGATATGCCAACAAGGAAAACTAAAAACTGGTGGAGAAAATTGCAAAGTGACAGAGAATGAGGATAGAGAGATTCTTGGACTGACCTGTAATAACCCATGAAGGAGCATTTAACATGGTATTGTCATTGATTTCCAAGAATGACAGGGACTCTTTCTTTCTCAACACTGACAAACAGAGGAGCTCTGGGTTCATGGGAGTGAGTTACTACTTGCATACTAAGTTTATTGCTTGTCTCTGGTGCAGCTTTTATCAGAGATGTTAGACCAAAAGAATGCTCTGACTCTTTCTCTCTCTCTCTCTCTCTCATTGTGTTTATCTCTATTGTATTCCCACATGTGCTATTAGTAGAGAAAATATAATTATTTATCACTGTAATTTTGCTTCCAGCAAGTTCTAATTATAGCACTTCAGCAGCGTGAATACTGACAGGATTTTGTTGTTGAACAGTCCATGGAAGGGGCTGACTTATTCTTGTTTCATCAACTATTGTGCAAAAGTTCAGAAGAGGGAGGACTGAAACTTCTCCCAGGAAGTATGAGTTATTAGTTGATGCAAGGTCATACGAGTTATTTTTTCTTGTTTTTCTGTTGTACATAGCAATACATTGCTTCCATTGCTTCATTGCAAGCTTGGGTATGATTATGCCTTTTAAATAAATTCATAAATTCTGAATGTTATTGTTTGCCTATCCATTGGAATGAAAGGTTAAAACAATGTAGCTTAAAACATAGAAATTTTTATTTTGTGGATTAAATGCCTTGGAAAGAACTTTACATTTTGCTGATGATGCTTACATGTCCTCTCCCTGTTACTATCTTTAATTTATAAAATCGGGGCACCTGGGTGGCTCAGTCGTTAAGCATCTGCTTTCGGCTCAGGTCGTGATCCCAGGGTCCTGGGCTCGAGCCCCACATTGGGCTCCCTGCTCTGCGGGAAGCCTGCTTCTCCCTCTCCCACTCCCCCTGCTTGTCTTCCCTCTCTTGCTGTGTCTCTCTCTGTCAAATAAATAAATAAAATCTTTTAAAAATAATAATAATTTATAAAATCGTTTTGTGTGCTACAGTAATCTCCGCTCTAAAGGCTAGAGACGATGGTAGAACATTCCATTATTTCTTGAGACTGTTATACCGAATCCCTTACCACATATGAGAGGGACCGACCTGAAAACATCTTAAATACAAAAATAATAAGTGATAAGTGAATTGAGCCTGTATTTGGAATACTGAGTGTAAAACCTGACCTAACTGAGCAAATCAAAATTTTCAATGAGAGGTAGCATTTAAATGACTACTGTTCTTTCTGCTGGGTTTTGTGTTTGTCTCTTTCTAACTGCGTATTGAATTCTAACTTTTAATGCACATATAGATAACACGGTCTGTTTTTGTTTTGGTTTGTTTTTTGGACAAGGCAGAAGTAAAGAAGTTATTTTGGATTTCAATTGAATGCATTTCCTTCCTAGAATAGAGTGGTCAAGTTTGGGCTTGACAGAGAAATTATAGATAGCCAAGGGGTGGGAGAATTAAGGTTCTAATAAGCAAGAACTTAACAATGGCCTTTTGGCAGAGAATTTGAGATGTGCAACCATCAGTAATTTTAGTTACCTGCTCTCACTAAGGGTTTTTTCTGGGAACCAAAATTAATTACCAACTGGAATTCCTGAGAGATTTGTTTCTGATGTAAAACAGTCCTTTGTTGTTGTTGTTGTTGTTATATTTGATTTTATTGCAAACTGTTAAATCAAGAGGCATCTTTCTTCATGCCTGTTTTCCCGATACTGGGTAACCTTTCCTAGCGCTGTGAAATCCAACAATTGATTACCATACTCCATCCTAAATTCTCATTCAGTTACATTTTTTATTACTTTACATAAAAATGCAAGATTGCACTTTGTTAAATTTATTCTGACTTTACTATGAAACCAGTCCCTATCATTCATATATAAATTCTAAGAATATTTTTTGGCTCATTTAATGTACAATATTTTTAAATGTCAGGGATTTATAAACTAATAAAGAATATAAAAGCATATAAATATTAAAACAGAATGTTATTAATTTCTACAAATCATTAAATTATTATTTATTTAATTTGTTAACTCTTATTTAATAGTTAATAAATATCTATTAATTGTTATTTTCTATAAAATTATTTAGAGTGTAAGAAGAAGATGAAGAAATCAAATTTTATTTGTGATATAATGTTAGGAATCTGGGAAGTCCTCATGAATGGATGGGTATTTCAATTATGCCTTGATGCATGAGTAGCTTTTCAAGCAGTTAGGGCGACGTGTATTCCATTCAGAGCAAAAAGTGTGGACAACAGTGTGACACTGGAAAGATGAAGAAATGTGTAGAAAATGGGAGCAGTCTAGTTTGGCTAGAGCCTTCCATATTGGCATAGACTAGCCAAAGAGAATTTTGAAAGGTGCCAGAAGATCATGAACGATAAACTATAAAGTTTACAATTGATTTAGGAGGTCATGGGAGAGATCTGAATGTTCCTGAGAGGAATAGTGTCACAATTCTGTGAGCAAAAGTGTGCTATCAGAGCATGTTTCAGGAAATTTATGAAGAGAACACTGGAGGGCAAGTCTTTGCATTTGAAAACAAAGTGTTCTTCCTCTTTCTCAAAGTGACCACCGGGTCTATATATCACTGTTTCTCTAAAGGCACAGTCACCATTAGCCAAGAACCTGAAACAGTATCTCTTATGTATACATATACTTCCGTTCATTGTGATCTTGTTTTTGCTCAGAAACCATTCTTCCTTCCACCGCCGCACCAATCTTCTAAGTTTCTTACGTGACATCTACACTTGCAGATACTTGCAGATACTTTTCCTCCTACTCCTCAATTCATTCCCATTTAGAAATACTCATTGCTGTGGTACAGTAACCTTATTCAAAAGAAGGATCGAGAGATTCGTTTCATTATCCTAGATATTCTCCATGTGACAAAGATAATGGAAACAAAAATCCTATATATTAGACTAATTTAATTTAGTCAGGGAGTAAAGTACATGGAGAAATAAACTAAAATTAAGACAGAATGTAATTGCCATAAGGTAAGTGCATGTGTGAGTAAATACATATATATACATATACATATACATATACATATACATATACATATATATATATATGGTCTTACATGGAAATTCAGAGAAAAAACATTTTTTTCTGAGGATCATGAGGGAAATATTTCTATAGGACATCACATTTGACCTGGCTTATGAAGGATGTGTAGAATTCTGACAAACAGATGACAAGCAGGGAGACAGGTTGTTTTGAGTGAGGGTGTTTATTTTATACAGTAAGTTTGGCTTAAACAAAAGAAGGTAGGGATGCTCAAGACATGTTTGGAGAGGGAAATCAGCCTAATTTGGCTGAAAAAACAAGGTGTGTGTATAGGAATATCTGGAAATAAAGGTTATGAGTTTTGGAGTCACATGCTGAAAGGGAAAGGACATTCAGATATATTCAATGGAATCTGAGGAGCCTTTAAAGATATTTGAACACAGAATTCCAAGTCCACTGTTGAACTTTATAATATTAATAATAGTAATATAAAATGAATTGCAGAGGACCAGCTACAGCAATATTTAGGTAAGAAAAGATTTGAGAATCTGAAATTGTTGGCAATAGGAATACAAAAGATTTTAATGCAAGAAATATAAAGCTTCTAACACTACATATACAGTAAATTAAACTTTATCTGCTGTTACATGGGAAATGTATTTAAGAGCCATCAAAGTACATTTTGCATATTTCAAAAGATTGCTGATGATTAGAAGATACAAAAATAACGGTACTTTTACAACTACCTGTGAACCAATGTACTGGGTGTTTTAAATGCCCAGTTTGTTTTTGTTATACCTTGAATGGATATTTGCTTTTTAAGTGAAAAAGAATTAGTATTTATGGGGTACTACTAGACATTTTGTTTTCACATATATTATTTCATTTGATTCTTAAAATACCTTGGTGAGAAACCTATTAATCTAATTGCTAGTTGTGAAAACAGAAACTCCGGGAAATAAAATGAACAGTCAAGGTAACACAGCTGTTAAGTGGCCTGGATGGGATTTAAAACCATATAAAATGCCTCTACCAGGAGGTTGGTGACAGTATTACTTGATGCAAAGAAAAAAGTATCTAAGTATGCGAAATTTTGACCTCAGAAAAAAATATAGTATCAAATGTGAGGCCTCTTGGAATTGATTTCTGTGTTTCTATTATGAATCAATGGCCAAATGTAAATTTTGGAAAATAAATAATTTCAAATTAAGTTTAATGTTTCTATCATATAATGCCAAAAACTTCTGGGTTACAACTATCTCCGATTTTTTTTTCATAAATTTTCCCTCTATCTAAGGTATAACTTTTGCCTCCTGTCCAGAACTCTCCCAGAACTTTTGAGTGCCTCTTGGTCCTATTCCTGAATAACTGGACAAAAATCTTGGCCTCACTTTGATAACATGAGTGACAGAAACAATGTGTTACTGCTGTCGGGATACCACAACACCCTTCTGGGGCACCCTATGCAGAATTTCTGTTCTGATTTCAAAACTTGCATGATAAGATGATGACTCCATCTTCCATCATAGCCAGTGCAAGGATTTATTACAATAACATGAAATAAAAGAATAAAATCTCTAGTGTCAGCATTCTTGCTATGTGCAAGAAAAGGGAGAACATGCTCGGCAGTATGGATTGAAATAGCTAAAGGCAGCACATAAATGCAAACCCAATTTCCAAGGTAAGCGATGAACTACTTGATCCTTTCCAGGCATATGGCTGGCTTTCAGCTTTCTTCACCTCATATAATAAGAGTTAAATGTCTACATTATTTAGCTGCTTCTGTAAGATGATATAAAAAAAGGGAAAGCATAGCCCAACCTTTTAACAAGATGCTTTTTAACTAATCATTTCAGTGTGCTCTTTGCAGGGAGAACTAATATTGTTAACACCAAACTAAAAAGGAACTTGACGATTTACAGCTCACAATTAAAAGATTTATCAAATTATCAAGCTTTCAAGCATAATTTCAGTTTGGAGGAAAGTACAAAGGGTGCCAATGTCCCAGAGGAATGCAGAACAATCGCCTGAGGCAGGGCACAAACACCGTGTGCTATTTAGGGGGAATCACAGTACTGGTGTGTGCACCTATGGTTTGCACACACTGGTTCTAACAAGGAGCCTGCGCAAGACGGGTGAGGAGCTTGTGGCTGAGAAAGTGATACCTCCCAGTAGACAGACTTCAAATTATTATGCATTTTTGAATAACTGTGAAAAATTGATTTTATTTTTTAAAGAGATTTGCTTTAGGGATTTGATTGTTACTCAACCTAACCGTACCTCCCGAGGTTTGAGGATGGTGGTAACTTGGAAAAAGCAAGAATGTGTGTGTCCCAGGGAGGGAAGGGGGAGCTTTTTTCCTGCAATTAAATAAGCCTACAAGTCAAAACTAAATTCAAAATTTACCCAGAACCTCTACAAAAAAGAGCTAGTCAAGAGCACAAGTTGGCATCATCACAGACTGTAAAACCTTAATCAGTGTTATTTAAGGAAACTTTGAAGAGTCTTATGCCAATCTAGAGGTGATGCCAGGACCTACATCAGGAATGTCTGTATCTTGCTGGCATCCCTCTGTGGAAAAGTGACAGCTCATCCATCTTACCTCTTGTCTTATCCTATGGGGAAAATGCAAGAAAAATGACTGGGATGACTAGACATAGATTCATTCCTGTGCTCAAAACATGTAATAGTATAGCTATACCAAAGCATGACTGAGGGCTGGCATATAAGATTGTTATGGATTAATACATAATCCGTTTTCTACTTGAAATTGAAAACGTTTTCCTCTCAAAGCCACATCATTTGATTCCTTGAAAAGAACTATGAGGATACATGCTAGGCCCGATAGCTGGCCACCACTTTACACGCAAAATAAAAAGTAACAACAACAGTCTCCAAAGACCGAAAAGAATCATCTGGCAGTTGCTGGGTCAGCACAGTTTCATCGACACTTTTGAATCTCATGGAGCGTCATGAAATATTTGTGGTTTGGTTCTTGAACTTGATAAAACTCCTTCCTGACACAATACAGGGACTAATTTTTATTGTCACCTGCATGTTGTCATCCTGAAGATGACTAACAAGATGAAGTTGAAACTTTCTCAGAATTATTTGTACTGAAACTGGTAATTTTCCAAATGACACTTAGTTATACTACAAAATTATTCTCTCTTGAGGTAAAGACCCACAACATGTACAAATGAGAGCTAACTAATTATGTTAATTAGACCATATTATCAATCAAGGCCAACCTTCCAAACCCAATTAATATATGTGCAGTATATTCTCCATAGCGATTTTAATTTATATTTCAATTGTATTGGCTGTTTCTCAAAACCTACTGCAAATGTTAATTGGTCTAGACTAAATAAGAACTAATTTTGAATGACCTATACTACAGAGCAAAAAGTAAACCAAATATCTCCTCATGGTCCTGGATAATTGCTATTATTTTTGTAGTTGTTGTACTTTTAAGTACTTACAGTGCAAGTGAGCAGGTTGACTGTAGCCACATTTTCACCCACCGTTGGAAAAATATTTATGAATGGTATAATATTACATATTGGTTTATTGACATAGATTATTTGCTTTGAAATCACTGACTTAAAAAAAAAGAAATCACTGACTTAAGCATTAAAAATAAAACAAAAATAAAAGCACTGTACAAAATTAAAAGCCAAAATATAAACAGACTTAGTTTTGTGTTTCAGATCAGTTCAAAACCTAAACAGGCTCGGTTTGGTTGGAGAAGTCATTTATCGTATAAAAGCCTTCGAAGAGAAGAGTACAATGGGAACAGATTTGGATCCATGTGAGAAAATATCTCAATATTTAAAAAATAAAAATGGAAATGATAGTCTTTTAAAAAATCAATTATTCTTCAATTGTATCTTTAACTGTTTTGCAGTTAAGGAAACCTAGCTGGTAGTCTGGCTTACCAAGTTTGTGTATTTTTTCTTATCATTATTACTTTATTTTCTATTTCATTTCTCTCAAAAAATTATCTTCAGTGCAAAAAATGAGGGGGGTTACTATTTTTTAGATCTAGTGTGTCCATGGAAGAAAGGGTTTCCAAGAGTGTTTTATACTGATGAAGTTAAAGGTTTTAACAGAAGCCTCTTTGAGTTGCTATGCGGGGTATGTGAGGATCTAAGTTAATATTCAGACTGGTTAAAACTGGATTTAGTATGTGGTTTCTCTTAAGATTTTCTACTTTACATTAAGAATGTTGGCTACTCACTGGGTATTGCAATATTTATAGTAAGATAGGAGGAGGTAACAGTGCCTAATGTAATGCTTATTATTTAAGGTATAAAATAATGCTCAGAGAGCTCTGAATAGTTATAGTCTCATCAAAAGTGCTTTCCAAATAATTTTTTGGAATGTACAGTTTCATCAATTATTTGTATCATACTTAATAATATAGTTATAATTTAGTAGAATGAAATTTTTAAAGCTGACCTTCCTGATGTGACAAAGACACATTATTTAGGAAACAAGAAGACAATTAAAAAAATCTAGGATAATAAAACTAAAAAAAAGTCTAGGATAAACAAAAGGCTATGGAAAAAAGATTGAGTGAAAATACAAAACAAACTAAAATGTGGTGACTTTAAGAATAGAGTAAGAACAGAAAATCCATTTGACTTTTTTTTTAAGATTTTATTTATTTATTTATTTGACAGAGAGAGAGGGAGAGAGCGCACAAACCGAGAAAGCAGCAGGCAGATGAAGAAGCAGGTTCCCACTGAGCAACAGCCCAACTCAGGGCTCAATCTCAGGAGCCTGGGATCATGACCCAAGCCAAAGGCAGACGCTCAATGACTGAGCCACCTAAGCGCCCCAATCCATTTGACTTTAAAACTAGGAATGTTCTTTTATTGACTCAAATGGCATGGCATTATCATTACAGCACATTTTTTGACATGACAGTAAACATTTAAATAAACATAGCAATATTATACGTGCATATTAGATTACAGCTCTAAGAGTAAACATAGGCATGAAACAAACATTTGATTGTTGCCTAATAGGTATATATTAATATTCAGATAGATATTTATATTTGTCTCTATATATTTATATTAATTTATATTAATCAATCAACTGAGAAACAGTTATATGTATATAATTAAAAGTGACAAAAGTGATCAATAGGTATACTAAAATTATATACTTTATTATATAAATTAAATATTATATAATCAAATAGTGGAGTGAGAAGGGCACAGTGGAAGTGAGTGAAATCTCCAACTTTTATATCAAATAATCAAATGGTAGTGTGTTTAGGAAGTCTTCAAATCTGTATAAAATGTGCAAAACTGTATTTTATTTTTCCCCTTCATCTCTATTCTCATTCTCTTTCTTAAAAGTTATCCTCTTTAAGATGGTTGATTTATATTTGAATAAAAATTTGCTTAAATTAGGTAAAATTCATAAATTTAGTGTGAATCCTTGGAAAAGATTTTCTTTTTAAACTCAGATGTGCTATGTTAATCTACCTTAATTTATTGAGTTATATTGCTTGTTTGCTTCATTTTTACTTTTATTTTGTTCAACATTATGTTTTTAAAGATACATCCATGCTGTTGTAATATGTTTATTAACTTTTTGGAAGGTTGCAATTTCTTAACATTTATGTCTTACTTGGAGAAATACTGAAATTAAACAAATCAATGGAATTCAAAAGAAATCTTTTGCTTTGAGTGTGCTGAAATATGCACCTTCAGGTAGTATTGATTTCATGTTTCAACCAGCAATTTCCCATTAGCCAAGACCGTTAGCTGTACTAGATACTTTCTAGAATTTGGAGTATCCATAGTACAGTGTCTGCTAAGTAGTGGGCTGGGTCATGCTTCTATTATTTACACAAACAACATTTTATTAAAATAAAATTTAAAAAGATGTTTACGTTCCTTAACTTTAAAGAAAGTTGATTTTATCCATCATTTATGCTTGAAAACAGTGACCTAATATCTAGGACTTTGATAAGCTTTAATTATACAAAAAAGTTCATGGTTAGAATGTTTGCTATAGCAGGATTTGACTTGTAATAACAACCACACACTTCTAAACTTCATGTCATATATTTTCATGAACTAAACACCCAAATTTTTAAGTATCACTATAGATACAGAATGTACTAATAATATCTGAGTCCATGGCTTGTTCTTAAAGATTTCCCCATGTCTTTTGTATTGTTTTCCAGGGTACCCATAGGAACATTCCTGAGGGGTGAGCCAACCTTACTTAATTCCAAACCAAGAAAGATGACATTTCGGTGGTTATGAGATGATTTATCAGAGTTTCAATGTTTCCTTCTTCACCCCCTCCCTAATTTGGGTGGCAGTGGGGCAGTAAGAATGTTGTCTGGAAATGATGAGCTGATTTAATTTTGGAAGGCTTCTCTTCCCACCCAGTCTGTTTGTGTAGGACATGGTACAAACTTGTTGATGTTAGCTATTCATTCAGTGTGGGTTTCAGCCATGTTTATCTTCTGAAGACCTCACAGCAACAACTAATGTCTCCTGACCACAAGATTTGATTATTGTAATTCCCAGTCTTTAGATCCTCCCACTTAAACCATCTCTTCTTTGAAGTATCTTCAAGGTTTATTGCATGCCGATTGCTCAATAATTAGCTCTAGGGATTTAGTAAAATGTTTTAAATACTGGAGCTGACTTACATAAAAATGTTAAGCACTTATACTGAGTAATAATGTGCTATATAGAATAGACAACTCCTTTGGTAACAATTCCTTGTGATTAAAATTATGGATTTGTGGGTGGGAAAGGATGCCAAAAAGTCATTTGGACAAGCATTCTGGCTTCAGCTGAACCATCCCAGACAGATGTGATTAATTGCATTGGAAGATAGCTTTGCTTTTATAACTGGTAAGCCAAAGGCTTTATCATTCTAAGCATCAAAAATTTGAACAAATTTGTTTTTAATTCCCAATTATAGTGACTCAATCCCAGTAGCTGGACTGAAAGAAACCTTCATCCTCCAGAATACCCCAAAGGGCTGACTTACATATTTTAACAAATCAGTCTATCTGTTGTCTCAAGCAGGGTGTACCATGTTCTCCCTTGCTAGATAGCTCCTCATAGCAGATGCTTTCCGACCTTGAAGCTGCCTGAAGGAGCTTCCCTGTTGCTGACGCTTTGTGCCCTGGATAGATTTGCCAGGATCTATATTCAGATATGGTCTACTGATGCATTCAGAGTTTCCAGTTCCTGAGAAGCTAGAGAGAGTAGTGTTGTGTTTCTAGAGGCATTAATATTAGGCTTTAAAAACCTCTCAAGAAAATCGTCTGTATCGATTGACTATTACTATGTAGCAAGCTACTCTAAAACTAAATGGCTTAAAATAAGTATTTTTAATGCTCATGAGTCTGTGGATCATCTGAGAACTTATTTTGGTCTTAGCTGTGCTAACTCATATTTCATGGCTACATGCAGGTGAAGGAGGAGTATGTGGATTTGCTGACCTAGTTTAGTCTATTGCATATGTTTGGGGTCATCTTGCTATAGGGTGGTCCAGGATGTCCCTGACTAAGATGACTGGGCTCTGTGCCACATGGTATTTCATTATCTCACAGTTAGTCCAGGCTCATTCACATGGAGGTAACAGAGTCTAAAGAAAAAACACAAAAAAATAAGGAAGGTGCACCATGAGTCCTGCAGCTTCTATTGGCCAAAGCAAGTCACAAGGCCAGCTCTGAGTCTGCTCAGGAAGGGACATTCGGAAGTTACAAGGCCAATAGCTGGGCTACAAAGAAGCCATTAATTGAGGCCAACGATGCATTCAATTAATCTACCACTCCATCACATCAGCTTTACCTTTCACTCTTTAGCACACTAGTTTTCCAGATCCTCTGAAAGAGTAATAAAATAACACTTCACACATATGTATTATTGCTACTAAGAATGATAATATTATTGGCCCCCAATTTCTTTACACAAGGCCCGAGACCCTGAAAAAACAAGTTTGTGATGAAAGTATTACATTCATCCATAGTATTTGCAAGTTCATACAAATAAGTTGATTACATCAGACGCCAGAGCAGTGCTTTGATGTCTTTCCACTCTAGGGGAAAGGAAGTGAACATTGAAGTTCAATACAACTGTGTTTGAATACTGGCTCTGGGATTCACTAATATATTGCATTTCTATGAATTATTTAACCTCTCTGAGCTTCATTTTTCTCAGTGGTAAAATGATACCTGCTGTGTTAAATTTAAAAGCATAAAAAGGCCACCTACATTTGTATTTGGAATAGAACAGGCAATTTCCCCACGCTGTTCTTCTTCCTTCCCACTTCTCCA
The DNA here is from genome assembly GCF_004348235.1 of Phoca vitulina. Classification (NCBI taxonomy): domain Eukaryota; kingdom Metazoa; phylum Chordata; class Mammalia; order Carnivora; family Phocidae; genus Phoca; species Phoca vitulina. The sequence continues at coordinate 18,786,133 of NW_022589711.1, read as the reverse complement.
AAAGCAGTCAGCATACCTTCTTCCTTCTATCACCATATATTCAATGGTGTTGACTGTAGACTATCCTTGTCTATATCCTCCACTGCCCCTACCAATTTCCGTCTTCCAGTGTATCTCTACAGAGGTGTTATTAGCATTTTGGGTAGAACATTTTTTCATGGTGCAACATTTTCCTAACATTTGAAGATTATCCAGCATGACTGGATATCCCATCTATTAGCGGCAGCACCTACTCAAAGTACGTGTTCCTTCTAAATTATCCCTGTTTCCACACATCCCTACGGGGGGCTGCTAATAACCTTAGTTGAGAATAATATCCTTTACACTCTAACTTCTATACTATTAATCCACTAAAACTGTTGTATAAAATACCCCAACTTATTGGAGTTTTGTTTTTTTTTTTCCTCTACTACATTATACTACAATTCAAATTTCCAGGAATGAGAAATAGAAAAAAAAAAAAAATGAAGAGGGAAATATTTCCTACAGAATGGGGCCTAGGGAGTGCCGCCTTTATGTTCTGGCCAGAGCTATGATCTGAAGCATAACTGCTTTCTAAAATGGCCCCTGTATGTCTATTATTGTCCACTGTATCTATTTGGATTAAGACATGCAAGATCCTGGCAAAAATCTGAGCATGTATTATTTAGACTAAATATTATAAATATATATGTAATTTTGTGCAAAATAATCTATCAAATTAGTACCTGGAACCTAGCATGGACCTAAGATCTATCTTCAAGGGTGGGAGGTGAACAGGAGATTTACTTATTTTTATTTATTTTTATTTTTTTAAAAATTTTTATTTATTCATATTTGAGAGAGAGCACGAGTGGAAGGGAGAGGCGGTGGGGGGAGAAGCAGACTCCTCACTGAGCAGGGAGCCCAGCTGGGGCTCCATCCCAGGACCCTGACATGATGACCTGAGCCGAAGGCAGATGCTTAACCAACTGAGCCACCCAGGCACACCCATTGAAGAGGAAAATTAAAGCTTCAAAGCCTGGGGCAGTTTGGGAAGGGGAACCAACCATGATGACAGACCCTGGAAACAAAGGCATTAGGTATCCAGAGATTGTATCCAGATGGATCCATGAAAAGATATAAAAAATAAGCATTTATTAAATTAAAATTATGCCTAAGGGTAGCACTTTCTCTTTTACACCAAATAAATCAATGGCCATTCTAGAAGCCCAGATGGATGCAAAGGCAATTTCTATACCTTTGATCACCAGGGTTGATCATTGGCTATTTTCACTGGTAACTGGGGTAAACCTTTCCCCTCTCAATTCCTCAGAAGCCTCTACACTCTTCCCAAGTCTGCCTTCTCTTTAGTACAAGATATCCTTCCCAGAAAAAAATAAAAAGGAGGTTCTATTTTAGAGGAAATAGGAAACTAAACAGGAAAACTAAATGTTTCAAGAACAGAATTGATTGGACAGAACTCAGAAGAAGGCAAAATAGCTTGAATAAAGGTAGAGCTTGTCCATAATTTAAGGAAAAAATCAATTTTCATGGTGATTTTTAATACATAGCAGGAACTGAAAGCTACCATTAGAAATATTTTTTAAAAACATAAGATTTTGTAACACTGTAATAAAATATATCATTACTTTATAAAATATTTAATAAATATATTTTAATATTTTATGAGGTGCGTTTAAAATCACAAAAACGTCACACTTGCATTACAACTAAACATTGAGAGGTGATTTGAACAGCAGAAAGTCTTTGCTCAAATATCACTTCAGTGAGACGAACTCTAAATATCCTATTAAAAATTATACCCCATCTGCACTCCTGATCTCCATTACCCTTCCCTACATTTTTCTTTCTCTTTTTTTCCATAGGATTTATCAACTTCTTTTTTTTTAAGATTTTATTTATCTATTTGAGAGAGAGAACAGGAGCAGTGGGGTGGGGCAGAGGGAGAAGCAGACTCCCTCCTACAGAGCCTTGTCCTATTGGTGTCCCAAATTCCACTAAAGACCATCTACCTGCTTTGAGTTTCATTCTCATAAGAAACAAGATATGAATTATTTAATTCAGCAAATTCCCCAGGTACTATCAGTTGCTCCCCCAACTCCCTTTTTTCTTAGTGGTGAAATCCCCATTGTGACTCTGGGAAGGATGACACCATCCTGAGGTCCAAAGGGAATTACTGATTGGCCTAAGCCAATCATGGCGGTCTTATTCTCTTTGTTGGTAATTGGTTTAATCTTAATGATATGATACCATACTGGCCAATGGAATATGAGAATGTGTCTCTGGATTGTCCTACAAAAGGTTTCAGTTTTAACTTTTACTGGGTAAGGAAATGACTGCATATAATGACTGAAAATTGCAGCAACCATCTTTCCATTATGACAGGAGCTAAGCTGACATACCGAGAATGACAGGGTACTTCATCATGTCTTTAGACTACTCAATCAAGCAACCGCGAAGCTGCCTCATCCAACGACTTTGTTCGAAGAGATAACATGTATTCTTTTGTTGCTGAGTCAGAATTTTCCGTGACTTGCAGTTTAAAACTTCTTAATGAATCATTACCAATATTATGAAACTGTCCTTTTCAACCATTTCAAAGCACACAACCTAAAGACTACAGGTTTATGGGACTTGTTTGACTCTGGGCTACAAAATTAAACACTCTCTGTCCTATATTCTCGCCTAGTTGTAGACAAGTTTTAAGAAAGAATAAAGTTCTGTACCAGACATACAGCATTATAAGCAATAAAATGCTTCAAGATGCTCAACAACAACTTTCAAATAAATATTGCCAGGGCGTTCACCTAAGGCCATTATGTAACCTATTGAATAATTATCTTTCCATGTTACTTAATTAAACACACTGTCATGAACTAGATATTCTCCCTTTTAGGGGCTCAGAACTCAGGATAAACAATGCTATACATCTGAATTCATGTAGGAAGCCAGAACGAAATACTTCTCAAACATGTAAACTCAGGAATAGAGCCTTGGCAGAAAGTAAGATATGATAGGTAGAGGGGGAATCTGGCAAAGAGAAGAAAACAAAACTATCATAAAGGGAAGAAGGAGAACTGAGCCTCACTTGCAATTTTCAAACTGTGCATACTCTCTTAGCATGTTCATTACTCGTGCTGAGAAAGGAAGGAGGATACAAAGGATGGAATATAATTTAGAGTACTTTAAATTCTACAGCACTGACTTTTCTGTGTAAGAGGAATATTAGTTGAAACACAAGCAAGTAGATCATATATTGTTTCTCCATACTGCTGTGCTAGTGAATTCATCCCTGATCTGAATGGTAAGAGCAAATTCACGGGGAATGAATAATAGTGTGACATAGCTAATTAATGCCAGTTCAATCCAGGCCTCTTAGGCAATCATGCCAAATTGTACAGTGCAATGGGGTGTTTTTTATGTGACAGTGGTGTATGGGGGATTGATCTGCGAATGTAAAGATGGCATCAAACTACGGGGCCAGAACTAACGGCTCAGCATTATTGTCATAGCTGAATTACAGCTTTTTGATCTGGCAAAACTGCCACAAGACTTCACATTTCTAAAATACTATCATAAAATGGAATTCTGAAATAACTAGCTCATCAATCACTGACGTTCCACGCTGCTTCCCAGAACTTGAAGCACATATGCAAGTATTTTGAATCTCCTTTGCAGAAAAAAACTCCTTTTTAAATGCCTCATTGTATACAGTCACACACACCAGGTCTAAAAGGCCAGGTATGAATGTCCTATTTTTTAAGGCATTAATATGATAATTGAATGAAACAATTATGAACATGAAGGAAACAAATGAAGGCTTTCTTTTAGAATAGTTGTTTAGGTAACATATAGGCAAGACATCTCAGTTATATATTTATTAAATACTTCTGAATAGCAGATTATTTTTCTATCCTGCCAATTTCAAGTTAAACCCTATTTAATATATATTTCATGGATTCTGGAGAGGCATATTCTCTGCTGTTTGCATGTAGCTTGCTATATTTCTTTTAGATCAACTGTATTAATTGTCATTCAAATCCTTACTTATTTTTGTGTTTGCCCCAAGACCTTATAGAAATGCATTCTTTTATATATGTAGAATATATATACATATGTTATATATTTTATTCTATATACATCTACTCATGTATAGCTGACAAATTTTCTTTATATTTCCAAAATTAAAAAAAAATCAATACTATATATTTTGGGACATATTCATTACAGTTATATATATCTTTTTATTAAAGATATATCTATCTTTATATTATATAGAGGGAAGTTCAACAGAAATGTGATAAGACAACGAAAGCCAAAAATCACCAATTTCTTTTTTAACTCAGAACATATTACAGTGGGTTATTATAACTTCATAGGTATTTAACAACAGTTATATGTTCTATTTTAGACATTATATCTCATCAAATTACACTTTTTTGGTCCAATTAATACATTCTTTGAATACCACTTTTTCATCATAAAATTATCACCTGATTTATGTTTGTATTTGTTTGCTCTCTACCCTTGCCTATTCATTTACTTCGTTCTTTTTGAGTTGCTCTACTTGAAACATGTGACTTGTATACAACTTACTGCTAGTTTATTTAAAAAAACAAAAACAGACTTCCCCTTTTAACTGGTAAGGTTATCCCAGTTATCCATTTCTATTTTCTTTAGTTACAATAGTTGCCACATCCAAATTTCATTATTTTGACTAGTATCTTAGTTGTAGAAATTATATATAGATTTGCTAGCAGGTAATATGTCTCCCAAATCCCAGACAATCTGAGCAAGTCTTTTTGGCTTTTTTACACATTAATGGTGACTTGACTAGGAATGGAACTTAATTCACTCTGCTTTTCCTTAGAAACAGTATAGAGTTGACTCCAATCCACAACTGCCTTAAAGAAATCTGATTTTTTTCTTTATAGGTGAGTTGTTTCTTTTGCCCGAATGCCTTTGGCATGACTTTTTTTATCCCCATAATTCAATAATTTCAACAGGATATGTTTTGGTTTTGAATGTTCTCTGTTAACTTTTCTGGGAACAAAGTGAACCTTGTCAATGTGTAAATTTAGCTATTTTCTCATTTCAGGAAAGTATTTATCTTTAATTTTTTCCCCTATTCTATTTGTTCTGCTTTCTGCATCAGGGAGGCTCCAATTTTCCGTATGTTTCTGTTCTCAAAATGTAGCATTTATCCACAACCTTTTTGCCTACTTTGTCTTTCCTTTCTTCACTCTAATGTAATAATTTCCAGCCAGATACCCTATTGTTAGAAATCCCCACTTCCTGTTTCTAAAGTACCCGTTATTACTCCAATGGTACCGTTCTCCTCACTTTGTTTTCTAACTGCTACTAGGTCTCCTGTGACCTCACCTTTTTACTGATTATCTCATCACTAACCTCTTGTTTTCATAGACCCCATGCTCCACTTGACTTACTTAATACTTGATACATTTGTTTTTTACATGTGTCCCCTATTTCTGTTCACTCACTGTATTCCCTGTGTATCTTTTGGGTGCTGCATTCCTTTCTTTAGTTCATGTCTCTGTAGAATAACTATTTGAAAGTCATGTGAATTCTCTCTTTGTCTCTCCCCCAAACTGGAGACAGTTTTATCTAAAACTAGTTTTCAGAAATAGAGTGAATAGATTCTTCGTGAGCCCCTCTTCATTTACATGGATGGCCAGATGTGGATAGCTTGAATAATTTTTTTTTTTTTTTCCTTTTTTTCAGGCCCCTGAAAGGGGGGGGGGGGGGGGAAAGGAGACTTCTTTAATACTTTCTAGGTCTTTTTTAAATCAGGGAACAAACTCCCCATTCAGCTCAAACCTAACCCATTGGAGGCCCAATGCAGGAAGAGCCATACTAGACTGGTTTCAGGTTCTGAGATTTATGCTCCTCCTTCACTTTTTTTCTTCTCTCTGCCTTAGTCAATTGAACTTTTCTGCCAAGAAAAAAAAAAAAAATTAACCCTTGTTAAAATGACTAAAGACAATTTAGGTGATACAAATTTTTTTTTTTTTTAAGATTTTATTTATTTATTTGAGAGAGAGAATGAGAGGGGGGAGGGTCAGAGGGAGAAGCAGACTCCCTGCTGAGCAGGGAGCCCGATGCGGGACTCGATCCCGGGACTCCAGGATCATGACCTGAGCCGAAGGCAGTCGCTTAACCAACTGAGCCACCCAGGTGCCCTAGATGATACAAACTTTATTTAACACTTCATGAAGCAGGCCACTCTTTGAGCTGGAAACTGCTCCTTCATGAAGTGTTAAATAAAGTTTGTTTGAAATGTCAATTGATCTATTAACCTTGACTTGGTAGGTTGAACACCACTGATCCTGGGAAACTATCTCAGCAAAAGGCAACTTAACTCTTAGATTTCATGTTCTTATAAACGGTCTATCTACTGAGAAGTCATATCATCTAGGTAACCAACCCATGGTCACCAAGTAACACGGGTGATTCTCCTATTCCATTGGTACTTCAAATAAGGAAGATATGTAACCCAACCCATCAGATATTTTTATTCCTTCTCTTCCTTGTTTCCTATTCTTTAATCCTATAAAAGCAACCTGGTTTCTTTCCTTACCTCCCCAACTTTCAGTTCTCTTGAGGGTGGGGACTGCCCACTTCATCATGTTAAATAAAGTTATTTGTATCACCAAAGCAGTCTTCCCTCGATTATCTCTGAGATCCCCACTACTCTTTCTGTCCAGAAGAGAAAGTTAACAATCATAAAAATAGAGTGAACCTGGGGTGCCTGAATGGCTCAGTCGGTTATGTATCTGCCTTTGGCTCAGGTCATGATCTCAGGCTCCTGGGACTGAGCTCCACGTCAGGCTCCCTGCTCGGCAGGGAGTCTGCTTCTCCGCTTTCCTCTGCCTCTACCTTCCGCTTGTGCACTCTCTCCCTCTCTCAAATAAATAAATAAAATCTTTTTTTTTTTTTTAAAGAGTGAACCTATGTTTATCCTCTAATACTTGGGGAATGTCAGCAAGATGTTTCATAATCATATTACTTTTGAGAGGAGAATGTCTGCAAGTGACTGGTAGGGGGTATTTGTAGCATATAACATCAGATTATGAATGATATTTCCACTTTATCCCACTCAGTTCAAATCCTAGGTGCATTCCATGCTGTCTGTGGGAAAGTGGGATGCTATTTAACCATTTACTTTCATGTGGAAAAATCTGAGAAATATACCTTACATTCTCGGGTTTTTGTTAGGCCAAGCTTTCTAGAAAACCTTAGTTTGTTAGGCCCAGGAAATGACTGGTGTCTGTAAAGCATTTTGGCATAAGCCCTTACAAAAGATATAATTTTCTTTGTAATGTCTGTTTATATACTTAATAGAGAGCTCGAGAATTATTCTACAAGGTGACACCTTTAAAATACTCTATGCATATTCACACAGTAGATCACATTATAACGACTAAAAATGACATTCTATTTAACTTGAAAAGACATAACAGAACATGAAATAATGAAACATTCCAGAGAAGAGTAGTGGAATCTCACTGCATACAATCTGTAGTGATTGGATTTCTTTGGGTTACTGTTTTCTAAGCTGTGAATACCCAGGTGCATCTAATAGAAATGTTCATTTTCTCTGCTTATTATTCAGCACCTGCTAAGTTGTTTCTATTTTTTGAATAGCATAAAATGAATTAAAATAAACATCAATACAATGTTATCCTACCATATAATTCCACTTTCAGTGTATTTAAAATGACTGTGTATCATTTATGTTTCTTTTGTTTGTGGATGGTTGTTGTAATGACACCATTGTTTAAGATGTGGTTTTTATAAATTGTTCCTTGGATACATGATTACTATTTTCCAACAGCAGTTTTTCATGGTGATAAAATATAACATACATATTTCCCCGTGACAGAAATGATTTTTACAAATGGGTTTGGTCTAAAGACCCAATCAGCTTTGCGAATATTTCACTTTGTAACTGTTCAATGGACAATCTATTTAGCTGAACTGCCCAAATCAAGCATGTTAAAAAGACTTCATTTTAGTAAATGAAATGGGAAAAAAAATGTTACAAGCTTTTAGCAAGGGTGTCAATCTTTTTATAATCCTCCTAGGAAACTTGGTCTTCCTGGGGCAAGTTTAACACCAATCTCATCTGTTTGTTAGGGATCATGGTTGGAATGGCAATTATATGACAAAATATTTTAGAATTCTTGTACTTTTTAAACATGGTGTGGATAACTTATAATCATGCAAAATGCACTGTACTCACATGTAGAGAGGCAGAACATGAAGTTCAATGTAATTTTATAAATCAGTAACTTAATCATGTATTAAAATCTGCCATTATGCCCCTCACTTTTTATTTTCCCTTGAGGCTCCCACGAACTTCTAATATTTTCTTTCTTGATTGATTCTCTAAGGCCATCTTGCCACATTAGGCTGGTTTAAATGATTAAAAAAATATTTATTTTGAGCTCTGTGTGTACAAAAAATATGAAGCAAATTTCTCAAATTTAATTATCAAACTGATAAAGGTCTTATTATATATTTCCTAGCCAGAATTTTTTAAAGTGCCTTCTAGAAGATATAATAATAGTTCAAAAATAATCAATGTTTTCATCCTTCAAAAAATCCAGATAAATTATATTAAATAGCTACTGATTTAGTTCAACTAAATGATTTTGAAAACTATGTAATTCATATGTAGAAGCCAAATATTATAAAAATAACATATTAGCATAAATATGTTATAAATTGGAATATAAATATATCTATTACTTGAGTAGTCATTTTAGGTTTAAATTAAGTATAATGGAGACTATAGACAGAAAAATTTGTTTCCATCACCAAAGACCTGCAACCTGTATGTCATTAAACACATGTCTACTCACAACTCGCTCCCAAACATATATAAACATTTAAATGCAAGTTGAATACATGGAAACATACAGAAGAAAGACATAGCATATACATTTATTTTTTATTGGTGAATGGCATTTTATGGTTAAAAATATTGTATTAAGGAAGGCACGTGTTGTGATGAGCACTGGCTGTTATACACAACTAATAAATCATTGAACATACATAAAAAAGTACTGATATACTATATGTTGGCTAACTGAACATAATAAAAAAAAGCATATTGTTTTAAGCTTTCTGGTGTAATGTACTTTAAAAATACTTATAGTTGCTGTTTTTCTAATAGAAAGACTCAAAAAAGAAAAAGAAAGAAGAAAGAAAGAAGAAAGAAAGAAAGAAAGAAAGAAGGAAGGAAAGAAGAAAGAAAGAAGAAAGAAAGAAGGAAAGAAGGAAAGAAAGAAGAAAGGAAGAAAAAGAAAGAAAAAGAAAGAAACAAACAAAGAAAGAGAAAGAAAAAGAAAGAAAGAAAAGAAAGAAAAGAAAGAAAGAAAGAAAAGAAAGAAAGAAAGAAAGAAAGAAAGAAAGAAAGAAAGAAAGAAAGAAAGAAAGAAAGAAAGAAAGAAAGAAAGATAGATCTGGGACATGTTTGAGATTTTGTCTAACATTTCTGAGATGCTGATTGGAATACCACTAACTTCAAAGGAAACCTCAGGCTTGGTCCAAATAACTGAAAGGAAAAAGAGAAACTGATCTCTTCCCAAAATGGCTCTCATGTAATCACTTCTATCCTTGCAGAGTGCTGTCAAAATTTTGTAAGAACATAGAATAAGAAGAGAATAAATAAGGACTACCTTAATTCACTTTGTGAATATGGACATACATAAAATTTTCTAAGGCTTGCCATAGCTAAGAAAAAACAACTTCCCCTTTTTGTTATAGTTCCCTTTTCAAATAGGTTTATTTGAGCTATTATTTTTGCATTTTAATTAAGTCTATTTTAGTTCATAATCCTCCCCACACAATTGTGAACAACTTGAGCATATTTACTTCTAATTCATATTTGAATCATCTTGCAGAGAGCTTTGCAACTATTACAAACTATGTTTGTTAGGAATAAAATGATGCAAAAATAGGAGTTCTCCTTGATCGCTTTTTATTTTGCCATTTCATGTTGTGTCCTCTTTACTCTTAGTTGGTGATGGATAGTCCTGGGCAGGATTTGCCCCCATTTGTAAAATAGTTTGGGCAAGTAGACAAGTTTAGGTTGTGTTTCTAGGGGGAGCTTATGTAGTTGCCTTCTGCTTTCTCCCTAGAAAAGGAAAAAATGATTCCTTACTTACAGTCCCTTGGGAAATTTTTCTCTTGACTCTTAGCTGATTCTAAGACCTATGTTAATTTTGGTTGGCATAATAAATGATTCTCTATATCACCCTTGGTTCACATTTAAGCATCCGAACTTCACCATAAATTTTAGTAATATATTGAAAAACTTTGCTTGGGATTTAAATAATTTTTGTTGCTCAGCAAGAGAGAAGATTGCATTGTCCTGAAAGTGCTTTCTTAAAACCACCTGGGTGTTTCACATTCAAGATAAACAATTAAATTAAATATAAAGTACATATCTCTGCATATCTGGAAACATTTATGCTCAGTATCTGATCTGAGTATTTAGTTGCTACTGCTAATGTGAATTTCTAAGCTAAAAATAACTCCCACTCTCCAGGACTTTTCACAGTGCTGACATTCAAAACTCAGGACTGCATTGAGTTACTCTGATGATTCCTCACCATGGAGACCTGTTATGGGTCTTATTCATTTCTACTGTAAAATTACATGTTTGTGGTTTTCTTGGCCATGTCCCCAAATGGTTTAATTAAGTAACATTGCTCACCAGATAACAAGTACTAATTCAATTTGATTCTCACAACTGAGAATTGTGTGTTCCATTAAGATTTTTTTTGTTTAAAGATTTTATTTATTTATTTGACAGAGAGAGAGACAGCGAGAGAAGGAACACAAGCAGGGGGAGTGGGAGAGGGAGAAAGAGGCTTCCCACTGAGCAGGGAGCCCGATGCGGGGCTCGATCCCGGGACCCTGGGATCATTACCTGAGCTGAAAGCAGACGCTTAACGACTGAGCCACCCAAGTGCCCCGCATTAAGACTTTTATTCTGAAGAACTCACTAAGCATGGTCTTGTTCTACTACATTTTTGTCTATTGCCTTTCAAGCATGACTTTTATATAAAATCATTTCCTATCTACTTGGTGTGTGACAGCAACCTTGGTACAGTGTTACGTTTCCCTGCTGAGTTCACCTTCTAATTTCTTTGAGTTTCAGGGAAATGTCACTGCATTTTCACATTTCATTTGGAGTTTGAACATGCAGCAGGAAAGATAAGATAGCAAACCTGCCTGTGATCTCAAGTGAGTGAGCCACCATGAGAGATTAGTGCCATTGAATCTTAGTGCCAAGTGTTGTTTCATGGCAATATATACATACATGTTACAATTTGTATAAATCTGACTTCAAAGATCTGAAAGATTTTTTTGATAAATTTGAATATGATGGATGTTCTGGCAGAAATATCAATTTTATTTTTTTAAAAGATTTTATTTATTTATTATTTATTTGACAGAGAGAGAGAAAACAATCAGGGGTGGGGGGCAGAGGCAGAGGGAGAAGCAGGCTCCCCACTGAGCAGGGAGCAGGACTCAAGACTGGATCCCAGGATCCTGTGATCATGACATGAGCCAAAGGCAGATGCTTAACCAACTGAGCCACCCAAGCACCCCAGAAATATTAGTTTTTGTCTTTAAATTTAACTCTTGTGTTATTCTGCACCAGGATGTCAAAGTTTGGGCCACATTTTTTGTTTGTTTGTTTGTTTGTTTTTGTCATTCTAATCCTATTTTCATCTTGGTCCTATTTTCATCACTTCTTCCTGACATTTCTAGGTTCCCCATTTTCCTTCAGGCAAGACTACATGAGGTAGTTTAATCAATTAATAGCAAATTCATTGTCACATACATTATTACTGAATTTTTACTCAATTAAACATTTTTAAAAGCCTAGGAAGTTAAAAAAAAAAATGCTTTCCACATACCCCAATGGTAGTATTTACTGTTATTTTTAAACTATTTTATTTATATTAGAGAGAGAGATAGTGAGAGAAAACACAAGTGTGGGGGAGGGGCAGAAAGAGGGAGGAGCAGGATCCCTGCTGAGCGGGGAGACTGACTCAGGCTCAATCCCAGGACCCTGGGATCATGACCTGGCCAAAGGCAGATGCTTAACCCACTGAGCCACCCAGGTGCCCCTGGTTTTTCTTTTTTTAAATGGATTATAAGGTTCTTGGGAGGAGAGCACACCATTCTATTCATTTCTGGAACTCCAATACTCACTGCTTGGTAACAAAATAAAACTTAAAATATTTACTAATTGAATCAGTAGTTTCTAACCTGTGGCAATTTTGGCCCCGAGGGGATATTTGATAGCAGTTTTTTTTTTTTTTTTTTTTTTTGTCATCACAACTGAGGGAGGTTGCTATTGGCATCTAGTGGGTAGAAGCCAGAGATGCTGCTTAATATTCTAAAATTAACAGGACAACCTACCTAAAACAACAAATTATTGAGCCCAAAATGACATTAGTGCCTAGACTGAGAAACTATAATTTAAATTTTGTGTTCATATTCTCAGGAAATTAAAGGAATTTAAGTTTTATTCATCTGTAGTTACCAATTTTCATAAATTACCATCATCAGTTCAATGAGAATATCCAAAACACTGTAGGGTTAGGGTTTGATTTGTTATACCCTTGTGATATGAAAAAAAATTATATCATCTTTGAGCTTGAATTTTTAAGTAATTTTCAATTTATGGAGTGATTGGATTCTTGTTTGAACAGTTTAGAACTAATAGAAAATGCTATCCTGAACTTGTCTGTAGTCCAGGGAGTAGTAATTGTCTATGTCTGGCTAGTTCAGAATGCAGATGAAGTTAATAAGGCTTAGTAGTGAGTTGGCCTTAATTTGTTCTACAGGCACAGAAGTGTCTATTCCTAATCTTGACCTGGTTTGAGTGTCATTGATCACAAGAGGCAGGGATCAAAAGAAGGTGAATGGATTCTTTTTAAACTGTCATCACTGTTGTATCAACAGTCTCAACGGCAGCTCCTTTTGCCAGCAGGTCAGCGTCAATGTCTTTATTCTGGAAGGACAGCTCATAAATTAAGCAGTTGACCTTTATGTCAGTCAATCAACATTGGGCCATCCAAGGCTGCCAAAACCATTAACTTTGAGCAATGGCCACTTCACCAAAGTACAAATGCAGTATTTATAAACCTTACATTGTTGTCTTTGCCAAAATCTCAATGACATTGTCTATTTCTCATTTTCTTCCCATCCATTAAAAGGTAGGAAATGATAATCAATAGCCTAGAACGTTATCTGTAAAAAAATTCAATGACTCAGAAGTTAAAAAGCGTACAAAATAAAAATTCCAAGCAACATGCTTATTTTACAGCTTTCTTCATCAGAGAACTAAAAAAGACTAGAGCTACAAAGAATTTAGTGATATCTTATCCTATTCAGTTATTACATACAAGAAGAAACAAGACCTCGAGAAACCAAGCAAACTTCTACCAGGTCATACAAATAGTGAACTATCTTGAGTAACTCTAGTGTCTCATGATCCAGTTAAGTGGTCTCTGGATTCCCTAATAAGGCCTAAGTAACTGAGAACCAAAATTTTATTTGCAAGTAAAATATGCAATAAATGTTGCCACACTTAAGATTTTCTTTCCAAGTTTGACAAGTAGGAAGTAATCAAAACCTCAAATGATATGAGTATTGCCATAAATAAAAATCCTATGTATATGTTTGAAAAGACTGGCTAATTTAATACAATTACTGCATGCCTATAGAACACTTAGAACACTTTAGAGACACAAAGACAAAACAGGCCCAGTGGTAGCCCTAAGGGAGTTTACAGACCACCGATAATATTAAGAAAAATGTTTGTGTAAGTCAGGGTCCCAATAAGAAACAACGGTACACTCAAGGTAGAATAACTTGAGAAGAGATTATTTGCAGATGGACTTAGTACTAGCATGGGGGCAATATAGAAAGAAACACAAGTATAAGGCAAGAACCAGCAGGGTAGGAGCAGGCATCAACCCTGCTTAGAATGTGTGTGCGATGGGTCAGTCACTGCAACAAAGAAAAAGAAAGAATCATTAGTTTGTTGCCTTACAAAGATCAATGATTTGTCTTTAAAGGAGGGAACTAATAGAATTAATAGGCAGAATTTATTGTGTGCTTTCTTTTAAACTTCTACCTAAGTTCTCCTTTGGCTAACTACAACCAGAAACCAAGTGACTTTAGATGGACAGAAAGAGAATATTTGACATGAATTTCTTATTTTTAATACATCTTTGAGGATTTTCTGAGGTTTTCTTGCCTTAAAACTGAGTAACAATGCCATATACCAGTTTGGTGGACATTATGATAACACCAGCCAGATTCTCTTGTAAGAATGAATAATTAATCCTGTACCTCCTATCTATAGACCACAGCTTTCAGCCTCTTTTGGGGATTGCCATAACTGAAGACAAACAAGTTGCCCAAAGGTGTGTCCCTTATGCAAGGTGCCCCATAGTGATCAATGATTGATAAAAACCTGGCCCACTTTCCTTAGATTTAGGACAATTCTGAAAAGCCATCCCAGCTTAGTTTTCCATGTATGGTCAACTGAAGTCTCTATCGAGACTGTATCATATCTCAAACTTTTCCCCTCACCAACTCTGCTTTCTTTGCTTCTCTTCCCTTGGAGTTAATCTCAAGAGCATTCCCTGCATGGAAATTTCCATCTCAGAGTCTGCTTTCTGGGGAGCCTCCCTCCCCCAGAGGTAAGTGGGGCTGGTGGTCATCTGAGAATACAGACTGGAGATGAGCTTTTGAAACTGGATGGCCTGCTTCTTGTCTGGCAATGACTCCAAATGGTTTGGTGGACACCTCCATTGAGACTTCATCACATCTCTTCTCCCTCTGCTGAGTCTGCTTCATTTATTTCCAAAGGAGTTGAATTCAAGAGTTCTCCCCAATAAAACTCTTGCACTTTAATCTCCAACTCAAAATCTTTTTCCCTGCAACAGTTCATCAGATGTCTTTAGTAGATTGTAGTAGGTGGAGTAGAGACAGCCCCTGGCACAAAGTACCATTGTAATTGTGGTGAACTGGGGTGGTGAACTGGGAGAAAGGATTACATTAGCTGGTTCCATATATTAGGTATTTAAGAAATAGAGAGTAAAAGGTAGCTACAAAGTACCTGTAATTGGGAGGGGTGCTAAGTGTTATTGCCTTAGGAAAAGAGATGGAATGGTTCAGGGTATAATTAATTGACATTTGAAAGCCAAGTGTGAAAGCTAGGGGATCTTTTTAACACGAAAAAGGCTTTCACCTCTTGTAGCTATTATCAGAGAAAGCTGGAGGCTAGCTCCAAAACTTATTCATAGGAGAAACAGAACTCCAAAGATAGTTTAACTCTCAACCTAATCAGTTCTGCTATGCTAAATCCAAGGCTCTGATTAGGAAAGGAATCCATCTTGACACATGGGATGGGGACATCTGGATTAATTTGACCTGTAAATGTTGAGTCCCCAAATTCCCCTGAACTCTCAAAGCTGAAGAAATGGCTCACTCCCTATCTAGGGATATCAGTCTCCTCCTTCCTTGAAAATAGTGGAGAGTCTTCCCTCATACAAGTTAACATGTCCCCCTTCCTGAAGCTCTGTCCCCAATTCCCCTCATGGCCACTGGGTTAAGTCAGGAAATAACTCAGCTGGAGACAGGCAGGGCTCGATAAGGAAGAAAATGGACAGTACTTCAAAGGAACTGTCGGGCCTACTCAGCATGAGTGTGCATGGGATGGTAATCTAAGAGTGCATGATCAAGGCGTAGGGTCAGGGGAAGAAAGGAGGCAAGAAGGAGAGTCACCATTTTGGCAGTGTTAATTGAATCTGATCGTCAGGGCTCTACAGTGGGTCTGTCCTTATGCAGTGAGGGCAGGAAGGAATATATTTAATATCCAGGTGTTATACTTGGGTTTTCTTGATACTGTCTTGATCAATTTTCATAGTGAATGGACAAGGGCTACAATGCCCGCTAGATAAAAGTATGAGGAATATGGGCTTAAACTTCTCAGGAATTGGTTTATGCATGATGCCCCTGACACTAGCAAAAATGCTACTTAATGTTGAAGGGAATATAGAATGGTTAGTAGAGGAGGAAAGCAAAAGGGACATTTGTGGTTCCCATACCATAGGTAGCAGCAGTGCTTGTAGTCTTCCTCCCAGGCCTCTTCATCTTGAGCTAGAACCCTGAGTTAACTGCTCCTTGAATTTGTAGAAGAAACAGTTCTTAGTGATGTAAGGACCGGACATCTCCCAGGTTCCCCTTCAGGATGAAACTGCTGGAACTGCCAAAACATAACTAGTTCTCCCCCATCTGCTCTGTTTCGTGGTTGCCTCAGCTGAAGTCAGTCGTGTTGCCCAAAGTCCTGCCTTCCTTCAGGGGCAGGCCACAACTGATGACTACTCAGGGCTGTGAAGAGACACCTCTCTCCCTACAAGTCAGCACATGTATGAAGGGTTATCCCAGCTCCAGGTAGTTTGGTGGCCACTTCCATTGAGATTTCTTCACCCCTGTTCCTTTATTATTGAAACATATACTGGGCAACATTTACAAAGCTGGTCTACAAATGATTGCTATTCTGCATTGTTTCCAAGTACTGTATTATTATCATTCTTTGTTTTCTTATAATGAATACTTAATATCCTAATTCCATTTTATTTTGTAGTTTTTTTTCTGGTTTACTCAATGTAATATATTTGAATTCATAGTTTTCATGTTGTGTATGTGGAAATTTTTATTCATATTGCTTAACTATGACTAAATTAGAGACATGAATATGCTCAATAATCTGGTTTGTCTGTCTGTCAGCCTTCCTCATTGCTCAATCTATTTCCAAAATGAAAAAGAATCAGTTTTCAATTGCTTTCTTAAAAACATCATAAGTGAATTTCAAAAGGATGCAAGTTTCTTTTATATTTTCTAGTTTTATTTTTAAAAAGACATTGAAATCTGGCTTACCAAAGCTATTTTTCACATAATTTTCTTTTTCTATTAATTTTCTGTTTGAAATTTTATTGACTCCTTGCCTATTTTTTTATTATTTTCTTTAGCTTACTTTGGACTAAATTTGCTTTCCTTTTTCTGGTTTCCCAAAGTGGAAGCTTAGATTATTGATTTTACATCTTTCTTCTCTTCTAATATGTGCATTCAATGCTATACATTTCCCTCTAATCATTGATCCTACAGATTTTAAGTTATATTTTCCTTTTAAATTAGTTAAAATATTTTAAAATTTCTCTTGAAACTTTTTTGATCCCATGTTATGTAGAAGTAGGTTTTTAATCTACACGTATTTTGTATTTTTTCCAACTATCATTCTATTATTGATTTCTAGTTTTATTATGGTCTGAGAACACAGTCTGTATGATTTCTGTTCTTTTATATTTGTTCAAATGTGTTGTATGGCTCAGAATGCGGTCTGTCTTGATGAATGTTCTATATGACCTTGAGAAGAATGTATATTCTGCTGTTATTGGATGAAGTATTCTATAAATGTCAAGTAGGTCCAGTTGATTCATGGTGCTGTTGAGTTCAACTATGTCCTTACTGATTTTTTGCCTGCTGGATCTGTCCATGACAGTACATGAGGAACATGTGACACAGAAAGGATAAGTAACTTGCTCATCATCCCATGGCTACAAGTTTAGATTTTAAAATGGGGAAGGGAGAAGTGATTTATTAACCTAATGATACTTGTTTATATGCTCAAAAAAGAATAAAATGTTGATTTACAAGTGTAGTGGGTTGAATGGTGTCCTCCCCAAAATATGTCCACTTGGAACCTCAGAATTTGACTGAATTTGACCTTTGCATATATAATTAAAGTTAGGATCCCAAGATGAGATCATCTTGAATTAAGACAGATCCATAAGCCCAATGAATGTTGTTTTTATAAGAGAAAGTAAAGAGAGGTTTGAGATACAGAGACACAGAGGGAAAGGGCAAGTGAAGACATCTGGAGGTGGAGACTGGAGTGATGCGTCCATAAGCCAGGAAACACCAAGGATTGCCCACAGTCACCAGAAGCTAGAAAAGAGGCATGGAACTGATTCTCTCTGGTTTTGGACTTCTGGCCTCCAGAAATGTGACAAAATACATTTTAGTTGTTATAAGCCACCTAGTTCGTGGTAATTTGTTAGGATGGCCCTAGGAAACAAAAACAAACATGTGTTTCACAAGTTGGATAGCTCAGTGAAGCTAAATTCACTCAGCATTTCTTATCAGAACGGTGACCTGAGAAAGCCACAGAGAAAAAACAAAGCAGACTAAAGTGGGTGTATATGTGTTAAATGAAACATAATCAAGAACATTACTTACTGATTTTTTTAAAGTCCTTATTATATTATATTGTATATTATTTTATGCTTTAGAAAGCAACTAGATTTCAATTACAATAAATAAGTCAGTCACTCATATTTGCAATTTGTAGCACTCTTAATACTTATAATCTACAGTTATCCCATTTATGTTGGTTTATTACTAGTGTTTTCCACTAGGATATAAGCTCCATTACATATTGGTGGCATTGTCAGTCTTATTTATTGCTATACCTCAAATGCCCAGGATGGTTTCTGGCACATAATAACCATTCAATAAATATTTGTTGGATGAAAGAAGAGTTGATTCATAGGGGCACCTGGGTGGCTCAGATGGTTAAGCGTCTGCCTTCGGCTCAGGTCATGATCCCAGGATCCTGGGATCGAGCCCCGCATCGGGCTCCCTGCTCAGCGGAGAGCCTGCTTCTCCCTCTCCCTCTGCCTCTCTCCCTGCTCATGCTCTCTCTCTCTCTGTATCTCTGTGTCTCAAATGAATAAATAAAATCTTAAAAAAAAAAAAAGAGTTGATTCATAAAGAATCAGCTGTGTTTCCATGATACAGCTATCTGTGAAAACAAGAGTTCTTTCATACTATCCCAGCAATAAAGACTGGAGAGCAATCTTTGTATTAAAATACATCATAGGTTACAAGGTAGCCCTATCTCACGGTTATCATGGTCATTTTACCATCACTAGGCCACTGGAATTCATGGGTCTTTTGCAATTAAAATAACTTGGCAACTTTCTATCTTGTACTACTCTTTGGGGTAATGCCATTACTTCTCATAAAACTTTTCTCTACCTTATGGATTTAGTGAAAGAAATATAAGCTAAGAGCAGCTGAGTATTTTGGTACAGAACCTTACACCACTGTGTGAGGAGAATGTAACACTGATTGTTAATATTCATGAAAAATGAATCATTTGTTTGCCTTCACTTCATGCACAGAATTCACCATGACATCAGTGGGAGCTTTTTACTACAATAAGTCTATGCCAAATAATAAATTACATTCTCTCGTATTAAACTAAAACATGCACATTGAAGAGGTTTAATTTTAAATTTTCATGACAAATGGAAATCTGGACACTAAAAACCTGAAAGTTCCACTAAAAGGAGAAAACTCTGCTCTGACTTTCCTAGGATTTCTTTTCTCTTTTCTCTCTTTGTCATCTAGCAAGTTGTTCATAAACCTTTAACATCAGGTGTTGCTGTCAGAGTGATGTCTTACGCTTTCTAAAAAGAGTCTTATCTTGGCAATGGGTGTTTATATTTTTGGTAACTGAATATATACATAGTATTTTCCACATTCAAAAGAACTGTAAGAAAAATAATCGCATAAAACAAATGAAATTAAACGTTCTTCCCACAACATGTGAATGTTACTCAGAATTTCGGAACTATTATATTTTCTTGTGAATGCTATCATGTCATCTAAACTGAGGTAAGACAGCAATTTCTTAGATTCTGGAATACTAATTCATGTCCCTACCTACAGAAATCTTGTAAGCTCAATAGTTCTTAAAAGGGTCAGATAAAACCTTCAGATATTCCTTTATCACCATCAAAAAACATCAGCTAAAGTTTCAAAATGCCATGTATCTATTCTTCTCTTATCAGTGTGAGGATCTCCAAATAAACTCCCCAGCACACAAAGCATCATGAAAATAGCATGCTCTCATTTCACTCCTAATAAGAATGGAAAACGTCAGGTGTTTCGCACATCCTAGGTTGAGCCACTGCTGTAGGCATCATGGTGATTGATTTCATCCTGCAGTCTTCAGTTTACAGGAAATCCATATAAATCAACCAGAATATGGAAATTCATACCTCCCAGGAGTAACAGATTAACTGATTCTAAATTGGAGGAAAAAAGAAAGGTCAATAAGAAAGCATCAATGAGGAACACAGGAAAAATATGCCAGATACTGAGTATTTTGGAGAGCTACACTGTGGGTTGTTTTTTTTTTTTTTTTCTGACTCAAAACGGTACATCCGGGAGCTTGCAGCCACAAATACAAATACTGAGGAGCCCCTGAAGTTACTGCTGTGGGGGTCTTTAACCTTTTTTGATTCAGATGTGAAAAAGAGCAAGGAAACTCTCCCTCCAGAAATCTCTGTATTCAGATGGTTTCTCATAACTTTAGAGAGAATTCTGCTCCTGAAATTATTGTCATTGCAAGGTTAGAATGGCTTCCCATCAGAGATTGAATTTAAAGAAGGGCTCCAAAAACATCAGATGGAGGCCAGCCAGAAATGACTAGAACAGAGTTCTTATTTGCACTACCGTGAGGTCAGAGTTTACTCACTCATTTCAGAATATTCCCTAAAGATACAGTATCTCCAAATGATCCTTTTTACCCTAAACTCAACCTGAGAATGTGGGAACAATGCCTCATGAAAACTACGAATCCAACAAGAATTAGAAGCATATAATACTCTTGAAATAATCCCCTCTGATCTCCAGGGTTGGAGCTAGTACAACTAGAGATGAAAAGTAGAAAAGAATATATGCATGAAAACCAATGTATAATTTTGCAATATGCCAAAAAGCAGTTACTGTGTTTGTAAACCAGCATGGATCCTGGCCGAGTAGCCTTGATTTATGTATAGGAGGTCATCTGAAAGAACAGGAGAAACTTGAAGGAAGCCATTTTCTTAACTAGATACCACTGAAACCACCAATCATACTTCATGAGAAGAAAACTAGTTCTAAGCTGTCATTGACCAGTGGGTATATGTCAGAATTGATCATAGATCATACAGGGTGATGATATTGGATTAACGGATTAAGAAAGGAATCTGGCAGAGACATTTCTAGGGCAGAAAATAGCCACATCAGCTCTGGCTTGTTTGGGGGTTGGGGTTAAAGGTAGGCTCTCTAATGCGGTATAGACAAAAGAGATGAAGGAGGTAGTACTCTCGGCTAGTCCAAAAAAGACCTGATAAAATCTTTGATAAAGAAAAAATAATTAATATGGCCTAATATTTCCTTACAATTTATGTATACTTCACCTTTCTCCACAAAACCAAATCTCCTTGCTTCTTTTCTTCAATTAAAGGATGTTCTAGATGTTCATTTTACTTGCATAACTTTTTTTTTTTTTTCTAATGAGCTGGGCTTCCCTCTAAGTGAAAGTGCTGGACAATTTGCACTAACGAGATAGAGTTAATACACGTCGGGCCTTGTTTATATATAAGGAACTATTCTAGGTACTTTAAAAATACAATAATGCCTTTGCTTCTTACAAAACCTTGCAAGGTTAAGTTATTATTACCTCCTTTTTTTTTTAAAGATTTTATTTATTTATTTGACAGAGAGAGACGCAGCGAGAGAGGGAACACAAACAGGGGGAGTGCAAGAGGGAGAAGCAGGCTTCCCGCTGAGCAAGGATCCCAATGCGGGGCTCGATCCCAGGATTCTGGGATCATGACCTGAGCCGAAGGCAGATGCTTAACTACTGAGCCACCCAGGCACCCCTATTACTTTCTTTTTTAAGATGAATGAACTACAGGATGCAGTGTTTAAATACTTGCCAAAAAGCACAAAGCTATGAGGTGTTGAAGGTAGGGTTGGAGCTCAGGTCAGTTTGAGGTCAAAATCATAGGAAGTCCATTTTATGAAGCCACTTCTCCTAGCAGGTTATGCATAAACATAATCTTTAAATATTAGGGATTTTTGTCATAGAGCTAAAATATAAAGCTTTTGGACATCAAGACAAAGTAAAGTTGAAAAGAAAGAGTTTCACAATGAATTTCCAAGTCCAAAAACTTGTTCAGGTAGTAAAATTGGCCACTGGCTTCAAACTAAGTTGAAGTGATGACTAGGTTGAAGGGATTGCTTTTAAACAATTTATTTCTTGAATTGGTATTAAAGATAGGGGACCCTCCTGGAAGAATGCTTATTTGTGCACCTGGGTTATAAGCAAACAAAGAACTCTTATCTCTATAGCTTTCAGAACAAATTATTTTATCTGAAGGTAAAAAGAACGGCCAAGTGTATCAATAAAAAATATTAAGAAAGAGAAAATGAATATCTGTGTCTATTCATTCTGAGCATGAAAAGACTGAAAATAATTTGAAGCCTTGAAGCTCAACATTCACTGTTTGGAAAAGATATATATTTTTTTCCCAGAGCAGTAGCCCAAGATTATTGAACATGACATCAACACTGGTAGTATGCTTTGCTGAAAGAAACGAACCATCACGGCCCATCAAGGGGGCAATGGTGGATTTAATGGGGCTATTTGAACAGAGAATGCTCAGTCTTACCGCTGTTGGTATCACTTTGCGCAGGGGCTTTTCCCTTTATATTCAGTCTGTTAAGTAAAGGGGAAGAATTCAAAGGGAAAAAAAGGCCACCTGAAGGGACCTAGAGAACCTTAATAAATTGTTCAATAGCCTGTTTAACACATAGCACAAAACTCCTTAGTAGAGATATGTTTTCAACTTTGTGCGACACCTGTCTAACATGGTTTAAAGAATGTCAGGAGAAAAGAAAATCCACTGACGGTAAAGACAGGAAGGATGTCCTGGGTTCACATTTGTATTACCGACTCATTTCCATCCAGGGCAAATAGAAGCCAAGGTGCTGAGAACAATGTTGATCATGACAAGATTAGTGACCAGCGCTTTTCTTCTATTCTGACAGCTTGTGGATGCAGGATGGATTTACGAGTCCCTGGAGGACAGAAAGGCATAAACAACACTTGGCATCAAGTGCCACGAAGTGCTGACATCACCAGAGCAAATCATCTGAGTGAGCCAGAAAATTAGAATCCAAAACTTGATTTCCAAGCACATGAGGAAATATGACAGACCTCAAAAGTGCTACTGAAATATGGTCCCCCTTACCCATTGTCTCTTGTATTCTGACTGAGTGTATTCAAAGGGAGATGATATTATAAGCACATCCCTTGCAATTGGGAAAATGAGGGTTTGTGTATTGGCCTTGAAGTTGGAGATTAAGTGGCAACCAATACTTAATTATAATAATAATAAATTCCAATCGCATGAAGGCAGAAAGCAGTTCTAACTTCCAGATAACAGACATGTTTATATGGTGGAATCCTGCCATGTCGGGCTTGGCGGCATGAGCAAGCTGATGGGCAAGAGTGCTGGAGCTGTCAGATCCATACCATCACTGTCGGCCCCACTCTTGATGTGCCAGTTATGTCTATATTTTGAGAAAGGGCAAAAGACCAATGTTTCCCAAATCTATTTTCTGGCTCATATTTTCATTTTGTCATCAGCCATTTCGTGTATCAATATCTAAAAGAGCTATTGCTCTGTGTTGAGAGAAGGAAATGAATTCTGAAATATAATCTGTTTATTTCAACATTCATTCTGTTCTTACCTGATGATCATTACAATCTCTAAGAGTATTTTTTTAAAGAACAGGTGATTCAATTTATAAAATTAATTTATGGGCCATTCTCACCATTATTACTGTACACTTTAGCATTTCAGGTTCAGCAAGTTATTTTACTGTTTTCAGGTCAATAATCCATAGAAGCAATGTATTTCTATAGCACCTATATTTTACGTTTGATTTTTTATAGCCAATATCAGGTACCTGCAAAATTAGTAAAATCTGTATTGGTAGGTAAATATAATATTTTCCTCCAATGAGGCTTTGTTTTTAATAAAATAAAATCAACTAAAATATGTAAATAGTTATATACATATTCAGTATTTAGTTTCTGAGTAATATTAATAATAATCTTGCTAACCAATACTAAGTATGCACCAAACATGGGATCAGGCAAATTATATGTAGAGCATGGAGATGTTTCCCCCACACTCTTTTCTCCCTGAGCTGGTCTTTCAACCCAGGGACTTCCACAGTGGCTTCCTGTTATGGAAGGAGTGGAACTGAGAGGGTCTGGTCAGTGTCTATGACCATCATATCCTTGGGATGCACAGATTTATTCTATCACCCTGGAAGGCCAACCCCTCCTGCTGGCACCTGCTAGCATTTCTGTTCTCATCCAATAGCCAGTCTAAATGAAATATTTTTAATTTTTTTGATTATATTATGTTAATCACTATACATTACATCATTAGTTTTTGATGTAGTGTTCCATGATTCATTCTTTGCTTATAACACCCAGTGCTCCATGCAGAACATGCCCTCTTTAATACCCATCACCAGGCTAACCCATCCCCCCAACCCCCTCCCCTCTAGAACCTGCAACCTGCAGTTTGTTTCTCAGGGTCCATAGTCTCTCATGGTTCATCTCCCCTTCTGATTTCCCCCCCTTCATTTTTCCCTTCCTACTATCTTCTTTTGCTTTTTTAAACATATAATGTATTATTTGTTTCAGAGGTACAGGTCTGTATTCAACAGTCTTACACAATTCACAGCACTCACCATAGCACATATCCTCCCCAGTGTCTATCACCCAGCCACCCCAGCCCTCCAAACCCCCACCACTCCAGCAACCTTCAGTTTGTTTCCTGAGATTAAGAATTCCTCATATCAGTGAGGTCATGATACATGTCTTTCTCTGATTGACTTATTTCGCTCAGCATAATAACCTCCAGTTCCATCCACGTCATTGCAAATGGCAAGATTTCATTCCTTTTGATGGCTGAATAATATTCCATTGTAAATATATACCACCTCTTCTTTATCCATTCATCTGTCGATGGACATCTTGGTTCTTTCTCTAGTTTGGCTATTGTGGACATGCTGCTATAAACATCGGGATGCACGTACCCCTTCAGATCCCTACATTTGTATCTTTGGGGTAGATACCTCGTAGTGCAATTGCTGGTCATATGGTATCTCTATTTTCAACTTTTTGAGGCACCTCCATACTGTTTTCCAGAGTGGCTGCACCAACTTGCATTCCCACCAACAGTGTAGGAGGGTTCCCCTTTCTCCACATCCCTGCCAACATCTGTCATTTCTTGACTTGTTAATTTTAGCCATCTTGGCTGGTGTGAGGTGGTATCTCATTGAGGTTTTGATTTGGATTTCCCTGATGCCGAGCGATGTTGAGCACTTTCTCATGTGTCTGTTGGCCATTTGGATGTCTTCTTTGCAGAAATGTCTGTTCATGTCTTCTGCCCATTTCTTCATTGGATCATTTGTTCTTTGGGTGTTGAGTTTGGTAAGTTCTTTATAGATTTTGGGTACTAGCCCTTTATCTGATATGTCATTTGCAAATATCTTCTCCCATTCTGCCGGTTGTCTTTTGGTTTTGTTGACTGTTTCTTTTGCTGTGCAAAAGCTTTTTATCTTGATGAAGTCCCAATAGTTCATTTTTGCCCTTGCTTTCCTTGCCTTTGGCTATGTTTTTAGGAAGAAGTTGCTGCGGCTGAGGTCGAAGAGGTTGCTGCCTGTGTTCTCCTTTAGGATTTTGATGGACTCCTGTCTCACATTTAGGTCTTTCAACCATTTTGAGTCTATTTTTGTGTGTGGTGTAAGGAAATGGTCCAGTTTCATTCTTCTGCATGTGGCTGTCCAATTTTCCCAACACCATTTGTTGAAGAGACTGTCTTTTTTCCATTGGATATTCTGTCCTGCTTTGTCAAAGATTAGTTGACCATAGGGTTGAGGGTCCATTTCTGGGCTCTCTATTCTGTTCCATTGATCTATGTGTCTGTTTTTGTGCCAGTACCATACTGTCTTGATGATCACAGCTTTGTAATAGAGCTTGAAGTCCGGAATTGTGATGCCGCCAGCTTTGCTTTTCTTTTTCAACATTCCCCTGGCTATTCAGGGTCTTTACTGGTTCCATACAAATTTTAGGATTATTTGTTCCATTTCTTTGAAAAAAAGTTGATGGTATTGTGATAGGGATTACACTGAATGTGTAGATTGCTCTAGGTAACATTGACATCTTCACAATATTTGTTCTTCCAATCCATGAGCATGGAACGTTTTTCCATTTCTTTGTGTCTTCTTCAATTTCTTTCATGAGTATTTTATAGCTTTCTGAGTATAGGTTCGTTGCCTCTTTGGTTAGATTTATTCCTAGGTGTCTTATGGTTTTGGGTGCAATTGTAAATGGGATCGACTCCTTAACTTCTGTTTCTTCTGTCTTGTTGTTGGTGTATAGGAATGCCACTGATTTCTGTGCATTGATTTTATATCCTGCCACTTTACTGAATTCCTGTATGAGTTCTGGCAGTTTTGGGGTGGAGTCTTTTGGGTTTTCCACATAAAGTATCATATCATCTGCAAAGAGTGAGAGTTTGACTTCTTCTTTGCTGATTTGGATGCCTTTTATTTCTTTTTGTTTTCTGATTGCTGTGGCTAGGACTTGTAATACTATGTTGAATAGCAGTGGTGATAGTGGACATCCCTGCCACATTCCTGACCTTAGGTGGAAAGCTCTCAGTTTTTCCCCATTGAGAATTATATTCTCTGTAGGTTTTCCATAGATGGCTTTTATGATCTTGAGGTATGTACCCTCGATCCCTAGACTCTGAAGAGTTTTGATCAAGAAAGGATGCTGTACTTTTTCAAATGTTTTTTCTGCATCTATTAAGAGGATCATATGATCCTTGTTCTTTCTTTTATTGATGTATTGTATCACATTGATTGATTTGTGGATGTTGAACCAACCTTGCAGCCCAGGGATAAATCCCACTTGGTCATGGTGAATAATCCTTTTAATGTACTGTTGGATCCTATTGGCTAGTATTTTGGTGAGAATTTTTACATCCATGTTCATCAAGGATATTGGTCTGTAATTCTCCTTTGGATGGGGTCTTTTTCTGGTTTTGGGATCAAGGTAATGGTGACCTCATAAAATGAGTTGGGAAATCTTCCTTCCATTTCTAACTTTTGGAACAGTTTCAGAAGAATAGGTATTAATTCTTCTTTAAATGTTTGGTAGAAATCCCCTGGGAAGCCATCTGGCCCTGGGCTTTTGTTTGTTGGGAGATTTTTGATGACTGCTTCAATTTCCTTAGTGGTTATAGGTCTGTTCAGGTTTTCTATTTCTTCCTGGTTCAGTTTTGGTAGTTGATACATCTCTAGGAATGCATCCTTTTCTTCCAGATTATCTAATTTGCTGGCATATAGTTGCTCATAATATGTTCTTCTACTTGTTTGCATTTCTTTGGTGTTGGTTGTGATCTCTCCTCTTTCATTCATGATTTTATTTATTTGGGTCATTTCTCTTTTCTTTTTGATAAGTCTGGCCAGGGGTTTATCAATCTTATTAATTCTTTCAAAGAACCAGCTCCTAGTTTCATTGATCTGTGCTACCATTCTTTTGATTTCTATTTCATTGATTTCTGCTCTGATCTTTATTACTTCTCTTCTCCTTCTAAGTTTAGGCTTTATTTGCTATTCTTTCTCTGGCTCCTTTAGGTGTAGGGTTAGGTTGTATATTTGAGACCTTTCTTGTCTCTTGAGAAAGGCTTGTATTGCTATATACTTTCCTCTTAGGACAGCCTTTGTTGCATCCCAAAGATTTTAAACAGTTGTGTTTTCCTTTTCATTGGTTTCCATGAATTTTTTGAATTCTTTAATTTCCTGGTTGACCCATTCAGTCTTTAGTAGGCTGCTCTTTAGCTTCCATGTATTTGAGTTCTTTCTGACTTGCCTCTTGTGATTGAGTTCTAGTTTCAAAGCATTGTGGTCTGAAAATATGCAGGGAATGATCCCAATTTTTGGTACTGACTGAGACCTTATTTGTGACCTAGGATGTGATCTATTCTGACGAATGGTCCATGGGCACTAGAGAGGAATGTGTATTCTGTTGCTTTGGGATGGAATGTTCTGAAGATATCTGTGAAGTCCATTGTTCCAGCGTGTCTTTTAAAGTCTTTATTTCCTTGTTGATCTTTTGCTTAGATGATCTGTCCATTTCAGTGAGGGGGGTGTTAAAGTCCCCCACTATTATTGTATTGTTGTCAATGTGTTTCTTTGCTTTTGTTATTTTTTGGCTTATATAACTGGCTGCTCCCATGTTAGGGGCATAGATATTTACAATTGTTAGATCTTCTTGTTGGATAGTCCCTTTAAGTAGGATATAGTGTCTTTCATCTCTTATTACAATCTTTGGTTTAAAATCTAATTTGTCTGCTATAATGATTGCCACCCCAGCTTTCTTTTGGTGTCCATTAGCATAGTAAATGGTTTTCCACCCCCTCACTTTCAATTTGGGGGTGTTTTGGGGTCTAAAATGAGTCTCTTGCAGACAGCATATCGATGGGTCTTGTTTTTTTATCCAATCTGATACCCTGTATCTTTTGATTGGGGCATTTAGCCCATTTACATTCAGGGTAACTATTGAAAGATAGGAATTTAGTGCCATTGTATTGCCTGCAAGGTGACTGTTACTGTATATTGTCTGTGTTCCTTTCTGGTCTATGTTGCTTTTAGGCTCTCTCTTTGCTTAGAGGACCCCGTTCAATATTTCTTGTAGGGTTGGTTTCATGTTTGCAAATTCCTTTAGTTTTTGTTTGTCCTGGAAGCTTTTTATCTCTCCTTCTATTTTCAATCACAGCCTAGCTGGATATAGTATTCTTGGCTGCATATTTTTCTCATTTAGTGCTCTGAATATATCATGCCAGTCTTTTCTGGCCTGCCAGGTCTCTGTAGATAGGTCTTTTGTCAGTCTAATGTTTCTACCATTGTAGGTTACAGATCTCTTCTCCCGAGCTGCTTTCAGGATTTTCTCTTTGTCTCTGAGACTTGTAAGTTTTACTATTAGATGTCGGAGTGTTGACCTATTTTTATCGATTTTGAGGGGAGTTCTCTGTGCCTCCTGGATTTTGATGCCTGTTTCCTTCCCCAAATTAGGGAAGTTCTCTGCTATAATTTGCTCCAATATACCTTCTGCCCCTCTCTCTCTTTCTTCTTCTTCTGGGATCCCAATTATCCTAATATTGTTTCATCTTATGGTATTACTTATCTTTCGAATTTTGCCCTCAGGATCCAGCTGTTGTTTATCTCTCTTTTTCTCAGCTTCTTTATTTTCCATCATTTGGTCTTCTATATCACTAATTCTTTCTTCTGCCTCATTTGTCCTAGGAGTTAAAGCCTCTATTTTTGGTTGCACCTCACTAACAGCCTTTTTGATTTCAACTTGGTTAGATTTTAGTTCTTTTATTTCTCCAGAAAGGGTTTCTCTAATATCTTCCATGCTTTTTTCAAGCCCAGCTAGTATCTTTAAAATCATCTTTCTGAACTCTATTTCCAACATCTTACTAATGTCTGTATTGATTAGGTCCCTGGCAATCAGTACTGCCTCTTGTTCTTTTTTTTGAGGTGATTTTTTCCATCTTGTCATTTTGTCCAGAGGAGAATAGATGAATGAGAGAACAAAATGCTAACAGGGTAACAAAGACCCCAGAAAAATATACACTAAACAAATCAGAAGAAACCTGAAACCAGGGGAAAAGAAAGGGAAAGAAAAAAAAAAAAAGAAAAAGATTAAAAAAAAACAGAATATGATGAAATATGATCAGTCTGGTGCATAGATCAGTGCCACACGCTAGATTTTGGGTGTATTTTGGTCTGTTAGAAGAAAGTGCCTCCCAAAATTTTAAAGAAAGGAAAACTTATATATGTACAAAAATAAGGGTAAATATGATGAAGCGATGGAATATGACTGTAAAGTGAAAATTATAAAAGATTTTATAAAAGGAATTGGTAAGATAAGAAGTTGGTTGAAAAAAGAAAGAAGAGGATTTAAAAAAAAAAAAAGGGGAAAGAATGTGATCAGGCAGGAGACTAGAACAAAGCCATACACTAGAGATTTAGAGTATATTTTGGTCTGTTAGATGAAACCGTATCCCAAAATTTTAAAGAGATAACAACTTATATATATCACCAAAAATAAGGTTAACCACTATGAAGGGATAGAATATGACTCTTCCAGAAAGTGGTCGCTTTTCTATTAGAGAGTTGCTGCTATTCTTTTCTTCGATCTCCTATTGAGTTCATAGGTGTTTAGAATCGTTTGATCCCTATCTAGCTGAATTCCTGGGACCAGATTAAATTTAGATCCCCTTCTCCTACACCATCTTGCTCCTCCCCCTTAAAGGACATTTTTTTATGAACTACCTAGATCCCACTGCAAGATTCTTTCATACCAACAGCTAGTTCATTAACTTCCTTCCTAGGATAGGGTGGGGGAAATCTTGTGTCCATTCACAGGATATGGTGAGAAAAATTCTGATGTTCTCCTAGTTCATTCAGGAGTCACGGGACACTTACTGGGGTTGCATAAGACCTCCCAGCCCTTGGCAACCAATGTAGATAGGATTCCTTTACCGCTTCTCTGTCTAGGCAATATGGAAACCTCTGCCAGGCTGCTCTCAGGTACCAGAGGGTCAAGTTCAACAAAAGTCACCACATGCTTGGATTGCCAAAAATTTATGTAGGGTTCTGTAAGCAATTAAGGGATGTGGTTAAACAAAAGACCCTCAACATCTAACCGTCCTTCTTTTCTTTGCTCTAGAAACACAGGATGTTGGTATTTTTTCTGCGATGCAAAATAAACACATACATACATAAACACATATACATGTAAATGTGTAAATAAATTTTAAAAAATGTTCTGTAAGTATTCTTTCAAATGTTATACTTTGACCCAGTCTATCAGATTTCTCTGTCATCAAAATTTCCCCTTGTGACTATAGTAAATGATTAACTCGCCAGGGGTGTATAGAGTCTTTTAGTAAAAATAGGAGAGGAGGAGCAATGTTGTGGAGTGGAAAGCATGTTGATTATTGTTTCACAACATTGCTTTATCACAGAAAAGTGAGAGACAGGAAAAGAGGAAATATTTAAATGGAAACTTTGTTTTTTAGGGTATGTTTCTTGGGATATGTTCTCCAAATTGGGGTCTATAATAAAATACATCAAAATACTTGCCATGTCATCCAACACCCAAAACTTTTTAAGTCGAGGGGAAAAGCCCAGAGAAATTAAATAACTTTTGCAAGGTCACACAGCTCCTCTTGTCAAAGCTCATTTTAGAATGTAGTTCTCTACTTCCCAGTATAACACTTGGTTAAACTTTTACCATTGTAGAGTTTGCGGTATTCCTGCATGTTCCTGGAGAAATCCTGGACAGATTTTCCCAGATCTGCCTGCTATTCCTTTCTAGTTTATTCTCTGCACCTACTCAAGAAATATAACTCAGTGATAATGTATACATAGTCAAGTGTTCCCTTTTTCTCTCATGGAATTAAACCCTAAGGGATTGAGACCTTCTTTCATATGCACTGGTAATAGTAATAAATACTAGGTAGAAGCATTCAAGAGGGGAAAATGACCCCCTAAGTCTTTTAGAGGTTGATTTAATGTAGCAAATACAGTATGTTTCATCATAATGGTGGTTGAATTGACTATTAAAAGATTTTATAGAGGTATAAAAATTGTGATATGATGTAATAGGCTTTGAAACAATCACATAATTTCAAGCTGTTAATAAAAACATTATATTCATTCTATGAAAGCAATCATTAACATCTGAAATATGAAAGTAAAATATTTAATATTTAAGGCCCCAGATCCAACAGCCTTATAGAAGTTTCCATTTTTACAAAGAAGAATTAGAGAATTTAAGATTGTCTGTCCTCAGAAGAATGTGGTATCATGAAATGAGTATTTTTCAATATATTCAAATAAAATGACACAATCCAGAAGGTTGAATTCAAAAAGATTTCCAAGTTTGTTTTGAAAATTGTAACATACAAGGTATCTATTATTTGCTACCTAAAGAATGTTTGAAAACTTTTAATCATTGATTTTAGAAAGTTTCTTTTCGGGGGGGGGGGGGGTGCGGTGGTGCTTGTGGTAGTGGTGAAGTACTCTCCGTAACACCTAAGAAAGGTATCAGTGTTATTTATTTTGACAATAAATTCTTAAACATTTACATTTTCTTTGCAATGCTATCATAACATAATACTAATTCTATGCATGGTATATAAAGGAGACTCCTAGATGTCAGTATTGTTTAAAGTTTTTGTTGGTTGATATGTTTTCCCCTTTGGATACAATTCTTATTGATATTTCAGAGTTTCAAATAAAAATTCATTGAGTGAGATTCTTTGGCTGTCTATGGGAACCTGCTACAAAACCATTGATCTTTTCTCTTGCAATGCACAGATGGCCCTGTTTGATTCACTGTTTTTTAATATCTAGGGAGCATTGTAGCACACAGAGTGCAGATGTATACATGAAAGCTTACCAATTTGCTTTTACAAGGCATGCCCCGCTTAATCTGTTATACTAACGCCTTTCATTGCCTCACCCTGTAAGATAAGAAACTTAAAGCCACATTTTAATAATGCAGTCTCATTGAAAATTCTACAGGAAAACCCAAGTTGGAGTTATGGAGAGAAAATTAGATCATATCTGGGGTCAATAAAATCTGAATGAATTATTTCAAAACATAGTTTGAACCAACAGATTTGTATCTTCCATGTACCTTGTTTCCCATCGTAGCTGAAGAATATGGAAGGTCTTTTTGTATTCAAGTCACGTAAATACAAAATCATATACACTCATGGGTAAAAAAGTAATTATCATGGGTTGCACTGACAGTGTCATTTGCCACCAGTGGCTGTTGTCATAAGTCATTTATATTTGGACCACGGTTAAAACTGTTTTCATGCCAGTCATTTTTGTAGTCTAAAAACATTGACCCAATGAGTCATTTTGGAAAGAATATTATTTGTAAACACCCAATGCTGTTTATTATTTTCAATGGCATATGGCAAACAATGATTTAAAGCAGTGTAGGATTTTACTATTCTAATTACCTTGTAATGGTAAACCTTGGCTCATAGGAGTAATGCAGAACAGCTACTGCTTAACATTATTGCATTTTAGAACTGCAAATGACCCTACTAAATGGCAAGAGCTGCCTACAGATTGCCTATACTCATACAGCTTGAGAGTGCTGCCTTGGGATTAATTGCAGGTTTTTGATGTGGTAGAAACTTTTGCTGTAAGTCTAAGGGGTGTGTGTGTGTGTGTGTGTGTGTGTGTGTGTGTGTGTGTCTGAAGGAGAAAGGGAGCAAGCAAAGCAAAAACAAAACAAACAAACATAATGAGACAGAGGAATGAAGAATGGGGAGAGATATACATTTTGGGTTTACTTACTGGAAATACCTTGCTCTCCACAGAGCAATTTAGCCTACCAGGCACAATACAGTCTTCTTCTTTCAGGAAATGTTGCTGCTGCATTATCAGAAGCCCTGTGTTTCCGAGCTGTTTTAGGAATTCAGATACATGTGTTTTCATCTGTTTGTATTTACCCAAGCTTCTTCACGACGCGTTTACTTATTTCCGAATAACCAGATGGGGGTCATAACTTTTAACTTGACAAAAGTTAATTACTAGTATTCACCCTTCTGACTTCCTATTGTGTTCAAGGGAAAACATTGTTTTGTAATAATATCAACAACAGCAACAACCATAAAATTCACATTCAGTATTTATTTAGCCTGGCACTATATTAAAAATATATAGGTATAAATGATGATATAAATATGTAACTAACAAGAACTATAAAGCAGGGACTATTACAAATAGTTTATAAGTACAAAATTGATATATTACTGACAAGAAAACTGAGGCACAGAGATTAAATATTTTGCCTAAAGCCTAATACATTATGGGAATGTTCATTTAAATGTCAAAATTAATTTTTTTGCTTCCATGTCCTTTAATCCATATTCAGTTGATTTTGATGCACTACTTTTATAGAGATGCTCATATCAATCTGGACCTGAGACCTCTTTTATTTCTACTGTCAATCCTACCTACACTCCCCCAGTGAATTATTTCCACACACTTATATTTCTATAGGGACTAACTAACTAGTTTTCCTGCCCTCTGTTACTCTTATTATCTCTCTCACCATTAATGGATTTCCCTTTCTAAAATCACAACTTTTAGCTGACCTCCTGAAGCCAGGAGGAGTGGAATTTATAACTTACATGCTTGCTGGCAGCACTGAAAACCCAATAGGCATAGCTTTTTGGAGTCTCATTTAGGAAACATACATCAAAGTCTCAACATGCTTCTGTATGTCAAGGAGAAATTCAACACCTGGGAATCTACCATGATGAAATTTCTCTAAATACACAGTAAAGCTTTTTGCATGACTATGTTCATCACATTATCATTGTGACTCAAGTGACTATTTCCAAAGGTCCTTAGGGCTTAAATGGGTATTTATTTATTTATTCTAAAGACTTCATTTATTTATTTGAGAGAGAGAGCACGCGAGAGAGCAGCAGAGGAAGAGGATCCCCGGGATCATGAGCTGAGCCAAAGAAGGAAGACAATGGCTGAGCTACCCAGGTGCCCCCTGAATGGATCTTTAATATGATGTCCCCCCACTCCATGTACTATGAGGAACTCAATCTACCCCCCAGTATTGATGGTAATGAGGAGGTTTCTGTTTCTCTTGAGTACCGAATATTTCAATGGCTTCTTTCCTTTGCATTCTTAGTTTCTATTCTGCAACTTTTCTCATAAAACTTTTTTTTTTTCTGTGCCACTTTTCCTCATTTTGGACCCAACTCCATCCCTTTTGTATCTTAAGATACCACTTCTCTAAAATTTATCACTATGTCTCAAATAACTATTGTTGGAATAAGCATTTTTAACTGATATTTATATACAGTGAAGGGAACTATACACTAGTTAGTACTGGTAATAAATTGTGATATTAGACATTATTGCACAAAAAATTGTTAGGCATTTTCCACTATCTGGTGTCTCCTTATATCCCTTGGATTCTTGTTATAATTTTGAAATTCTATTTCATATAACTTCTTCTTTTCTTTTTTTTAATCTTTTTTTTTTTATTATTTTATTATGTTAGTCACCATACAGTACACCATTAGGTTTTGATGTAGTGTTCCATGAGTCATTGTTTGCGTATAACCCCCAGTGCTCCATGCAATACGTGCCCTCCTTAATACCCATCACTGGGCTAACCCATCCCCCCAACCCCCTCGCCTCTGAAACCCTCAGTCTGTTTCCCATAGTCCATAGTCTTTCATGGTTCGTTTCCCCCTCCGATTTCCCCCCTTCATTTTTCCCTTCCTTCTCCTAATGTCCTCCATGCTATTCCTTATGTTCCACATATAAGTGAAACCATATGATAATTGTCTTTCTCTGCTTGACTTATTTCACTTAGCATAATCCTCTCCAGTTCTATCCATGTTGATGCAAATGGTGGGTATTCATCCTTTCTGATGGCTGAGTAATATTCCATTATATGTATGGACCACATCTTCTTTATCCATTTGTCTATGAGGGGCATCTTGGATCCTTCCACAGTTTGGCTATTGTGGACATTGCTGCTATGAACATTGGGGTGCATGTGGCCCTTCTTTTCACTACATCTGTATCTTTGGGGTAAATATCCAGTAGTGCAATTGTTGGGTCATAGGGTAGCTCTATTTTTAATGTCTTAAAGAACCTCTATACTGTTTTCCAAAGTGGCTGTATCAAGTTGCATTCCAACCAACAGTGTAACAGGGTTCCCCTTTCTCCACAACCTCTCCAACATTTGTTCTTTTCTTCAGATGTTCTCCCCTTTTCCAAAGTTCCCTGAAAGTCATCAAATTCTTTCCACATATTTAAGCAGAACATTGTCTTGATTCAGTAAATCTGGACTGGGAACCATGAATCCACCTTTTTACTAAGGTAACAATAAGGTATTCCTGGCTTAAGCCTGCTCTCCTGGTATCAAATCCTCCTGTTCCTTTCTCAGAAGGGCCCTGGTTTGGAAAAAGCATTACATAGTGACCCTAAATTAACAAGTTTTCCTGCTTATTCTGAAGTAGTTGGTCCATGAACCATGCTTTAATGCTTGTCCTCACCAAGGAAGAATAATGGATCACAGCCTTTCCTCCTCAAATGAGGCAGTGTGTGGCTATTGTATGAAATAGGAAAACAGATGGCATAATGGAAAATTTGAGTATGGAGTTGGAAGATGCAAGACATGTTCTGTATCTCACTAGCATTCTTCTTATTCACATGCATTCCACTCTTTTTCATTCTTCTGTAAGCCCTTACATCTACAACAGGCTTTATAGATTGGAAGCCATTACTATTACCCAAGGCCATGAGATCAGGTGGCAGTGGACAACATCAAAACTTTACTCAGGTGAAGTTGCCATGTTCATTGTCTCCAGGTATGTGAAACATAGGTGTCCAGAGATAATTTTCACAGCCGTAAGTGGGCACTTAAATTTCAAGTCATCTCTATGTGTTTTCACAATAATGTAACACATGTGTTAACCTGTGTGTTAATAAGGAGCTTATATTATCTCCTTTCTTCTCCAATTTGTTGATTGCAAAAACTGATAATTCAAAAACCAAAAATAATTTGAAGGTTTCTGATTAATGCCCCTTCAATGGTTTCAAGGAAAAGAAATATACACATACAGGAAGTGTAAGACACTTTTTTTTTATCAAATATCTTGTTATGGATTTTCATATACATTGAATGATGTAGTTAATATATTTCCAGTAAACCTAACTTGACCTACTAAAGTTGTAATGAACCTTGGGGGATAATGCTGGTGTTGGTAAGATTGTCTTAGTGATGTGTGGAATGAGAAAAAAAAACAAAACAAACAATAGTTTTAACTGGTATTTTCATGAGTCTCTATAGCATCTGGACATCATCTAAAAAAAAAAATCTGTTCCTGTGATTTGTCTCAATAATAAACTCCAACAAATATCTCTTTGTTTATAAGCTTAGATAAGATTATTAGCTGTGAAGAATGGGAACTGTGTTGATTGGAAAAGGATTTCATGGTGCTCCTAAATACCGATTCACCGTACATGATTTCACAAGCATAGAGCTGTTCCTTATATGGACGTGATGTAGATACGGAACATGGAGTTGCATAAATACTGAGTACCCAGGAGGGAATGTCACAATTTACTGCCTTGCTTTTCCTTTAGAGTTCATTTCAGTGTTTGTAGTGACACTGATTTGCTGTCTTGGGCCTGCTCTGTATCTATCTTCAACTGCTGATCTATGGGTTAATAACACCCAGGGGAAATCTGGCCCACTGCTGAATGTTTTTAGTCTTTTGTATTCTTACGTTCACTGAAAATCATTATTGGCATCTTCAATTTATTTATTATGCAGACCTTTAATGTCAATCCACAAGTTTAGGTAGGACATCTTATGTAAATCATCTCTATGGCCGTGCCTTAGAGTGTATGACGACAAAAGGACATATTGTTTGTACACAACAGAGCACAGATATTTACCATATTGATAGTTTCTATAATGGCTGTGACATAAATATCCATACCCTGTTGTATTTAAACAAGAAATAAATATACCTCTAGAAGTCATGCTAGGACTGATTTTGTCATAGATTCATGAGACAGTGAAGTGTTATGGAGAGAGATTCGATTTTGAGCCAAATCCTGAATTCTCTTTAGCTGTATAATTTTCTCAAGGTGCAAATGTGTTCTTGTCTCTAAAATGAAGTGTATTACACCTATCACAAAATATTGTGGCAATTTTCTACTCCATCAAAAAACAGAGCAGTCTGAATATTCTAGAAGTAGATCTAGCTTCTCAGATGTCAACAGAGTCCAGGGAGAGCTGCAGGAATTAATTAGGTTTTGGACTATGCTTCCCCACTGGCCATTAACAGAGATCAAGAGGGGACCCCACATGCTTAGGGTAAGACTATCCCTCCTAGCCACCCAACTTCTGTTTGCAGCAGTTAAAAGGATTCCTAGACATGCAGTCCCCCCTTCAACTCCTTCATATTCAAATCCTCACCAATATTTTCTGCCTTAAATTCATTAGAACTTCTGTCATTTATGCCTTTTATCCCTGTTTGTATCAATTACCAAATGAGATTCTAAATTCCCAAATAGCTCCTTATCTCCATATTACAACACATATAATTAGACACATCTGTTCTAGTATTCCCATCTCCTGAAAATCTATGGTATCCTCTGGAACTCTTAGTCCCTCATCAGCAAAAACACTTACATTATTCAATATCTTCTCTGAAAGTTCCCTTTACCTCCACTCTCTAAGTGAAATGTGGACAATGATTTTCCTGTATTCTTTCAAAGATGATTGAGTTGTTTTCTTCCATGGTCCTCATAACTCTCGGCCTGGAGTCAAATTGACTCCACTTCTCTGTTTCTAAACTCATACCTTGAATCTCATTTCATTACATCATATCTCTCACAACTTCCCATCTCTGCAGTCATCTACCAACACCCACCTTGCTCCCCATTATCCCTTCATTATATTAACTCCTTAAACTTTCACTGTTCTTAATTATTGGTGATTTGAATAAACAGATCAATAATCTTTGTAAATGATTTGTCTTTTCAACTCCTTGAATTGTTTTACTCCAATAATACTGTCTTTCAACTTCTTTCATCTCTCACGGACATACTGGTCATATCCTTGCCATGGACAATAACTGCTAACTGGAATATACCTGTCAAGATGGGGTAGGTTAAGTGCAGTAACAAACAATCCTTAAAGTTCATGCTAGTAAAACAATAAATGTTTATTTATTGCTCACACAAAGCCTGCCATCTTCCCAGGCAACTCTCCAAGGTACCCCTCTCCATGGGCTTGCTCCATGTTGTGCTTCTGTTAACTAGTGCATCCATGATTGCTACATCATGGGAGACAGATGCTCACACTGAAAATTAAACCTTCCCTTCTGTATAATGTGCCCATCCAGAATCATCATGCATCCAACTCTCTAAACACTCCCTCCAATGTTCACAGCTTGCTCCCTTTAAGATCCAAACCTCATCATTCCTTCAAGTCCAGTGGCACTGAAATTCACTGATGTCACAACATTGTCACTGTATCTTTCACTTTCAAGATACCCCTTCTCCATAACTCAAACACAACTTAAATTCCATGGTAAATCATTCACACTTCTCTCCGTATACCTTCATCTCCTTTTCTACTTCTTCTAATATTCACAGTTGTTTTCATTCTCAGTCCTACTTAAATATGTCTCCTTATATACTTCATACTTTTTTCTAGGTCTAGAGAATACAAGCAGCCATTTTTATTGGCTTAACTTTGAATTTATCACTAGAAAAATCAAGTGAACTTATAATGCTGCCTGGTAATAAAACTGCATTTCTTTAATTTGTTAACTCTCCTGTTTACCTAAAATACTATTTATTTTACTCCAGTTCCCTTTCCTCAAGACACAAAACATTGGGGTTCTGGGGTGGTCAGTCGGTTAAGCATCTGATCTTGATTTTGGCTCAGGTCATGAGATCCAGCCCTGCGTCAGGCTCCACACTGGGTGTGGAGCCTCCTTAAGATTGTTTCTCTCCCTCTCCCTCTGCCCTTACCCTCCTCTAAAGAAAAGACACAAAATATTATATCCTCATCCTCAAACAATAACTGCTTTTATTTCACAAAGGGAGGTGGCATCATCATAAGGGAACTTCCTCAAATTCACATCATCCCACCTGTCCACCTACCATCATCAGTATTCATATTCCTGCCTTCTAATCCATTTCTAAAGATGAAAATTTTCTGCCTTCATCTGATACAAAGCTCATTCTTGTGCACTAGATTCTTTTATATACTGGGAGACAATTTTTTTTAGTTCTCTTCCCTTTGTCCTATAACTATAAATTCAGTTTCCCACTGTATCTTCACAGTGTATGAAACTGTGATTGGACTTCTCTAACTGAAAATTCTGTTGGCTTTACCTTCAATACAATTTTAAAATAATTTAATTTTAGTGCCTTACCTTAACATACACAATTTTCTTCTTGAATCCTTGTGATTTTCTCCTAACGTGTCTCCAGTCCCCCAGTGGTATCTGCCAGAATACAACTAAGGCTCATCACCTTTACTATTATCACCATCTCCAAGTCACCATTAGATTTTGCTTGGAAACGTTCTTTCACCTCCATGGAATAGCGCAGTAGGATGTTAATTGGGCTTATTCTTGGTTTGTTTGCCTTCTTTAGTTTATTTATGACAGAATAGACATCATGCTCCTTTTAAAATATAAGTATATTTAGGTCATTCTTTGGCACAAATCCTTCCTATCTGAAAACAATCTAAACTTCTTACTGTGGCCTTGTAGGTTGTACATGGTTTGGCTTCCACCTGCCATTCTGCCTCACCTCTTCCTGTTCTGCCCCTCCCTCATTCCTGTCTGCACTGTCCTACAGCTGCTACTTGAACATGCCAGACATGTGCTGTGTCTCAGTTCTTTCCATAGTTTTTTCCTTCTGCCTAATATCCCTTTGGATATGCTTTTGGCCCACTTCCTCATCTGCTTCAAGTCTTTGCTCAACTGTCACCCTCTCAATAAGGCCCACTCTGACCACACTGTTCTGACTCCCCTTGCCACTAGCAGCCCCCTTTCCCTGCTCTAGATTCTAGAATACTCCTAACCTTCTGATTACATAATTTACTTACATATCCTGTGTATGCTTACTTTCCACTAAACCTGATGTAAGTGCCGTGAAGGCTGAGAGTTTTGTTTACTTTTTTACTGGTATATTATCTTTGTGGTATTGGACTATTAACTCAATAACTATATGTTGAATAAATAGTCATGTAAATGAAATCTGCTACCCATGTCAGAATCTTCCTTCACACCTTACAGACAAAACATAGATTCGTTTCCCTTAAAGTAATTGATTTTCAGAACTTTACTTTAACATACACAATTTGCTTCTTGAATTGTGATTGCCTCCTAACATGTTTCTAGTCCTTCCATAATATCTCCTTTCAATCCATTTTTTCATGGCTACAGTGTGATCTTCTAAAGATATTTTATTAGATTGTTCCTCTACTTAAATTCAATTATTGCCTGTCATTATTGTTCACTGGGTAGAGTTTAAGTCCCTTAGCATGGAAGATTAGGCTTTTATATTCTCTCTTCTGCCACCTCTATAGCTTCATCTCCTCCCAGGCTCCAGTCTTCACACCGATCCCCAACTGTAATCGTGGTAAGCTGCATTTGCATCTCCTGCACACAGATCTGCACCTTCCATGGTGGTAGAGACTGTTTTCCATATAAATTATTGCATAATTTGAATCTGAAGTAAAAGTGATTATCTTCTTTCATTTGAGCTGCAATAAAAAAATACTACAGACTGGGTGGCTTATAAACAATAAAAATTTATTTCCCACTGTTCTGAAGGCTGGAAGTCCAAGATCAGGATGCCAGCATGGTCGGATGAGGGCCTGTTCAAGGTTGGAAACTTCTAGTTGTCTTTTCAGGTGGTAGAAGGAGCTGGGGAGCTTTGTGGGATTTCTTTTATAAGAGCACTAATTTCATTCATGAGGGTGCCACCTACATGATCTAATCACCTCCCTAATTACCTCCCTCACAATCTATTAATACCATCACCTTTGGGAGTTAAGATTTCAACATATGAATGCAAACATTCAGACCCTAGAAATAATCAGTAAATATCTATTGAAAAATTAAAAATTGAAGTGCTACTTTTCTGCATGTGTCATGTTCTCTCCCCATGACTTAGCATGTTCTATTCTCTTTGCCTAGGACACCATCCTCTGCTTTCCCCAACTGCATCGTGACTTTGTGTCTTTCAAATTTTAGCTCATACACCAGACTCTCTCCAAGGATCTTCTCATCCTAAATGTGCTGCCTACTCCTCGTATGTCTTTTCATGGCATCTATTATGTCCTTCTGTGTAATAACAGTAAATATTTTTATTAACATAATAGTTCTTATCACAATCTCTGTGTTAGTAATAACTAGTTGCCTCTTTGTCTTCTCCATTGGGCCCTGAGTTCCTTGAGTGCAGCAATCATGCTTTTTTATTTTTTTTTCAGACTATTCCAGCACACTTTCAAGTCATTCTTTGGTCAAACATTTACATAACCATATGTAGAAAGATGCTGGTGCTGGGGAAAAGTGTCCAATACAATCTATTTCCTAAATTAATTTATGGTCTAGTTAGATTTCATTGAACAATTGGCTTTTTAACAGATAGTGAAGGTTAAGAGAAAGTGAACATGAAATGATGGAAAGAAGGGCACTGTGAGCTAAATGAACAGTTTAGAAAGAACTCAGAGTGCAGAAATGCGTGGCTTATAGAAACAATGTCAGATGGCTCACTGTGATAATCAAGGATGTATGAAAGAGAATAGACAGGTGGGATCTGTTTTGAAGACAGAATTGTGTTCATTGACACATCTTCATATTTACTAAATTTTTTCCATAAACCTGACAAGGTAGGCGGTTCACATACTTTCTTGTCTCAGTAACATGGAATTGGGGCTACAGAAACCATCCTTAGTTTTTTGAGCTTATTAACCAAGATGTAATGGGCTGAATGGTCACTCCCTCAAAGAAAAGATACATCCATGTCCTAATTGGCACAACCTTTGAATATTACCTTACATGGTTAAAGAGTGAACATTACCTTATTTGGCAAAAGATGCCATTAAGTTAAGGATTTTGAAGGAGGAACCTATATTGGATTATCCTCGTGGGCAGTAGAAATAATTACAGGTGTCCTTATAGGAGGTAGGCAGTGAGAAATAAGACAAATACAGAGAGGAGGATACAGACACACAGAGGAGAAGGTGATATGAAACAGAGTAGAAAGACATGCAGCCATAAACCAAGGGATGTTGACATCCACAGGAAAATGGGAGAGGTGAGGAACAAAATCTTCCCTAGAGTCTCCAGGGAAAGATCAGCAGCCCTGCTGACATCTTTATTTAAGATGTCTGCCTTTCAAAATTGTAAGGAAAAGAATAATCTGTTGTTTTAAGCCACCAAATTTGTGGTAACTTGCTATGGAAGCCTTAGGAAACTAACATATAAGAGAAATGTCCATTTTTTTGTCTCTTAAGTTAGAAGATTTAGAGCACAAGAAAATGTGTCATTTTGCTAAATGCTAAGTGAACATTATTATGACATAGCATTAATATTTATCAGGATATCTACTGAGCAAGAATATTACATAAAATTTGAAAGGGAAATGAAAATGACTACTTTGACTGCAAGGGCTAATAGTCTATGATCTTACCATTTAGACATCATTCATAATTTGAAACTATTAAAAATTTCTACCTACATCTGGTCATGTGCATTTTCCTTACAAGTTTTTGTCTCTGTTGTAACCACTCTGTAGAATTAGACTGGAAATCCCTCATAATGTAGTTTAGATGTCAAGACTGTTGTTGCTACATACACACCAAGAGTATATGAAAAAAGTTCATTACTTACATAATGAGTCTTTGTAGGAAGACCGGGCAAGCCCCCAAGCTGATCCAAGTTGCTTGAGAGGGCAGAGAGGATACTGGCTTCAGTGTTTTGACAGTAATTAGGTGCTGGGTTCATGATGAGGATTCTGTGTGGGGCAGAGACTTGTGTTCTTTAAATCTCCTGTCATCATCAAAAGAGGAAACCAGGATTTCTCATCAGTTTGCCTGGAAGCAGAGCAGCAGGGATAGAGGAAGACATGAGACTTAAAAGCTGTTTCCTATCAAATATTTAAAAAAATGGAATCATGGGCGCCTGGGTGGCTCAGTCGTTAAGTGTCTGCCTTAGGCTCAGGTCATGATCCCGGGGTCCTGGGATCGAGTTCTGCATCGGGCTCCCTGCTTGGCGGGAGGCCTGCTTCTCCCTCTCCCACTCCCCCTGCTTGTGTTCCTGCTCTCGCTGTCTCTCTCTCTGTCAAATAAATAAATAAAATCTTTAAAAAAAATAAAAATAAAAATAAAAATAAATAAAAATAAATAAAAAAATGGAATCAGATTATTATATGTC
Organism: Phoca vitulina; assembly: GCF_004348235.1. Taxonomy (NCBI): domain Eukaryota; kingdom Metazoa; phylum Chordata; class Mammalia; order Carnivora; family Phocidae; genus Phoca; species Phoca vitulina. Next base: position 18,742,046 of record NW_022589711.1, on the reverse strand, counting down.
CATAAAATTAATTATTAAATATAGTAAATATTGGTTGTTACTTTTTCTCTATTCCTTCTTTCATAGTATTTGATTGTTTATCCTGCTCCATTTTATCCTCAGTATATTTTCTTCTGTTTTCCTCTGTTTTCTTCTGTTTTCCTCTGACTATGGATTAAGCCATCCATACCACTGGCATTCTAATTAAGTAATTGAAGTGAGGAGATCTGGAATTAGCTTATAAATAATGAGCACTGCTTCCCCACAATCAGGTGGTCTTTGACTTTCTCATGTTTGCACATGAATGTTTATACTCAGATTTATGCATTCATCAAAAACTCAACTAATCTGGTAATCTGTAATTATGTGGAAGGCTAAACCTTTCTGTCCTATCTTGAAAGTAGGTATTGCAAGGTGGCTGGCATAAATATGTACCTGATCAAGTGAGAGGTGTCTGGGGTTTAGGATTCCAATTTCATATAATGATGTTCAGGCACTATCTGATGCCACTCTATGTTTTATCAGCCTCAGAAGATACCTGAGGCACTTTGCTATCTTCTCTAATAGCTGTCCTATCAGACAAGTGATTGTATCTCATTGGGAAAGTAGGAATGAAGGAACTGACTCTGTATTCCTCAAAGATTCTGAACTTGTCTGATTTAAAACAAAATACATGGTTAGGCTATCTTGCTCTCTATAATATGCTGTAGTAGAACTTTGTCAAGAGAAATGAGTTAAATAGATTGCTCATGGAGTAGTTTCTATAATTACATGGTGTGCCTATCAAAATGGGTTTATACACTGCACTTCATATCACCATTCTTGTTGCTATAAAAACATTTTATTAACCTAAAAGCAAATAACTGACATTTTAATGCCCAACATCTCAGTAAAATGACATTTATAATAATACCCAGTAAATCTATAAAACTCTTCACAACACTAACATAATTAAATTGGAAGGTAACAGCAACAATGGAATACAGGATGCCTGTTAATTTCATCCATTTACAGGCAAGAGAACACTCCAATTTTAGAACTGAAACAAACAAATTATATATACACACACACACACACACACACACACACATAAGTAAATATAGTTCATTTACATATCTTTATCCTTTAAGACATTTACTTTTATAGTAAAAAAGTTATATTTAAACATTCCTCAAGATTCAGAAAAAAAGGGAAAGACATCAATAACACATTTTTAAAATTTCATATTTTCTCTTTTAGTAAATTGTTGATCTGCCCTTTTTTGTTATTTTCTAATCTTTATGTAGGTAAAACCTTCATTTTTTGCTTTTTTCTTTTAATCTTATATATTTTTTGTTATTTTATTTTTTAACATCCATATTCTCATGTTAGTGATTCTTGATGTTTACCCCTAGGTATGTCTTTTTTTCCCAGAAAGAAAATTAGAAAAGATGAATAACATGAATCCACAGTGAATATTCAGAGAGCTTAATAATTACACATAACTGAGAGAAAAGCCATAGGAACTTCATAAGTAAAACTGAAGATATTGACCAATGAATGCATAGGCATTAATAGACAAAACTATTACAATTCACTGAAGGTATAATCACTTAGAAAATCATACATAATTTGGGAGTGTCTGTGGTATAAACAGAGTATCCTCACTCTCTTCTTATGGATTGTATCTGAAATGATCACATAAAATATGCACTATACTCTTTGATTCTATTTTGTTTAAGCACAGGTACATTATGTAAGAGAGGGAAAATACTGTTAATTATATATTAAACATTCTAGACTTACATACTCACAGAATTTTAGAACCAGAAAGGAATTAGCAATCATGTAGTTTAGGAGACGAATTCACAAAAAAGGTGTAGTGACTTGGTGAATGGCACACATTGATTTGGTGGCCCAGCTAGGGTTTAAAGTCTTGTGGTTTAACATTATTGATGTTTCAATAACTTAGAGCTACCCATTTAAACATGTTTAAATTCTGTGCTATTACATTTCATTTATCAAGAAATAAATCAAGGCCCAAAGAACGTTTATACATAAACCAACATTTGAAGAAGATGACTAGAATATATTGGAAGAGAGAATGCCTTACTGGAGATCAATATACAATGCAGACAATTCTATACAGAACTTAGTTCAAAGTGCTAAATATTATTCAAATTATTTCATTTGACTTTTTCTACAAATGTGCCATATACCCATTTTCTTCCTGACCTTATCTAAATCAAGCATGAATATTGCTTAGAAAATGGATTAAAAGAATAAAGAATGGGAGGAAGGAAGGAAAGACAACAGAAAGGAAGGATGAAAAGGAGGGGGAGAGAGAGAGGAATAAATACATAAATAATAAAGCTATATCAGGACTGATTTAAACTATGTAGTGTGTTCCAAATCTAGCTCAAAATTATTTGGGGTTAAATATTTGAACATAAGTTTAAACTCTGAAATCTTTAACTATATACCCAAACGATTCACTTAAATTCTTTGGACTTCTGTTTTCTCATCTATAAACTGGAGATGGAGGTCTAGTGATTATTTTAGTAATGAAGCAAAACAGATAAATATTGAAAGACACATTTCAAATTACACATTTCTAATTGACGGTGTTAATCGTGTCTGTATCCTTTACTACAGAGGTCACAATGGACAGCCTGCAAACCGGGTATGATCGGTTTGTAGGATTTTTTGGTTTGGTTTGGTTTTGTGTTCTCATACTCAATATCTCAATAAATTGAGCGAACATTTAAGAATTGGAATATTTTGCATAAAAATCCCTATTCTAGTTCCCTTTAAAAAACAGAATAATGGGGGCACCTGGGTGGCTCAGATGGTTAAGCATCTGCCTTCAGCTAGGTCCTGATCCCAGAATGCTGGGATGGAGCCCCACGTTGGGCTCCCAGCTCAGCAGGGAGTCTGCTTCTCCCTCTGCCTCTGCCTCTCTTCTCTGCTCATGCTCTCTCTCTCTCTCTGTCTCTCTCTTTCAAATGAATAAATAAAATCTTAAAAAAAACCAGAATAATGTTTGAAATTTCAGGAAGGAAGGTGGAATATTTATTCCCCACTCTATGGTATCCTCACAGTCCATTTCGTATTTGAATTTGCAAGCCTCAGTCTCATATGATTGCAGGAACTCAAAAAGTACCACAGAAACCTTGTCTGTCTTGATCTTTTAGCTCAGCTTTCAAAATCCAGTCTGATTCCCTCAGATGCACCCCAGCATGGCCCCTGTAGTTTTTTGGGTTTGCAACCTCTCTTTTCTGTGGTATTTTCCTATAATAGGTGCCAAATACATGTTTGTTCAGTATAAATCTGGTATGATTTGAAGGCCTCAAGGAGACATTGTCCCTGCCATAAAATTCTGTACAAGCTGGGAATTCTGCTAGCTCCAGATTCATTCTGTTAATTTAACGTTTTGATTCCCATTATATTGCAAATATCATTGGGAAAAACAGTGCTTAGTTTTCAATAATTTGTATAGTAATGTTCATAATAAGTATTGAGTTTCACATTCATTGTAGCATTTGATACACAAAAATTATTCTGTGTAATGCCTAAGCTATCGCTTTTTAATTGGCTGACTTCTTTCACCTTTGAGTCTAGGAGATCAAACAATATCACCAAAACATGATCTCCTTTCCTTGCTCAGGTCTGCTTTTCTCCGTGTAGGTACCGTTCTCAGGCAGACACTCTTCCTGTGGGTTCTGGGAAGCATCAGGCTTTTAACCTCCAATGGGAGGAACATGCCATTTTTCCAATATCTCATAAGGTTGTTATAAGGATTTAAAAAATTGAATGCAACAGGGCGCCTAGGTGGCTCAGCTGGTTGAGCATGGGACTCTTGATTTCGGCTGGGGTCATGCTCTCCTGGTCATGAGATGCAGCCCCATGTTTGGCTCGGAGCTCCGTGCAGAGTGTGCTTGGGATTTACTCTCTCCCTCTCCCTCTGCCTCTCCCCTCTGCTTGTGAGCTCTCTTTTTCTCTCTAAAATAAATAAATCAAATCTTAAAAGAAAATCAAAGGCATGGAAAACACTTAGAACATAGCCTGACGTATAATAAGCATTTATTTGTTATTATAATCGCTCTAGCAAAAATTTGGGGCCTCAGTGGTACTGGTCTAGCTGGGATTATGTGTCTATATCCAGGTACCCACACTTCTATTGGTCAGATTTCAACGCAGTTGCTGAGGAGTGGAATCCAGCACTCCAAGACTTTGTGGAATAGGAGAAAGGGAAGATTGGAAATCAGAGTTCTATTATTAAAAAAGAGGAGGAAAAGAAGTTATGCAGGGCAAAAATGTATATGTTAATGCATATATTTCATACTACATACATATGTTAAATATATAACATCTATCTATTATCTATCTATTATCTATCTATCTATCTATCTATCTATCTATCTATCTATCTATCATGTTAAATCTCCAGCATGGAGAAAAGACTAATTCCAGCATGTGTGCAAATCTTCAAAACAGGTCCCAAATACAAGAGAAACTTATTCTCTATATGAAACATTGACCTAAATAGTAATGTGCATAGATATCAATTTACAGTACCAGTTTCTGAGCAACATTGCACTTCTGTTTCTGCTATTCCACTTTAAGAAGACTATCATTACATTTGCAGATAATGAGATTTCAGGGGATTCCATTATCTTTTGGCAGCCAAAATGAAATACACATTTCATCACCATCTTAAATCTGGAGGAAGCTAATAGCTGGATCCTGACCTTTTGTGCTTGAGGTGGAGATATGCAACATCCTTTACACATATGGATTAGTATTTGGGGAATATAGCATATGTAATGGTAGCAAGAGTCAGAACACACACTTTATAGATCTGTTAGGTGCGGAGTTATGTTATGATTCAATAGTGATTCATGAAACAGAAGCAAACATTTCCCTAGTATCCTGTGCAGGCATGAACTGTCTTATTCTTCTCCAGTTACTGGAAAACTTACTTTTATTTCTATAAAGCAAGTAATTGACAGCAATGTGGACATATTGATTCTGGATCCAACATTAGTGTGGCCAGAAAAAAAAATGTAAGTGTATGTTGTATCTATTTGGAGTGTGGTTTAAACTGTTAAGTGACTTTCTGTGTGTCATCATGGGAAATGACTGGCTATTTATGGATCTTGAAAAGTACCAGCAGAGTTTTACTTGAATTTATTTTAACATTGTAATCCTTATATTTATATGTCATTTTTTTATTATTCAAGCCTGCTACCAAATTTGAGTTTAACTATTTTCATTTTATTAAAATAAAAATATTACTAAGTACACACCTGGTAAAAAATGCATTTAATGGATTAAGAAGATAGTCAACGCAAGTGTCTGGTTGATGTTAAGATATCAGTTGTAAAAAATTAAAGGTTTTTTTTAAAAAACTGAAAGAGCATGCTATCATAGCCACTGATTATTATTTCAAGCAGCACTAAGAAAACCAAAGATTTATTATTTTATACTTTCCTATAAGCACAAATTGCAGTGAAAGCCTACTTGCATATTAGGGAAATATATTCAGCTACAACTTCTCTTTGATTAGGAGTTATTTTATTAAAGATACTGTTTCCCTTCTCCTCTGTTCTGAAGTATTTTCAAGTATGCAACTTATTTTTCTAAACATACATTAATCCTCTCCAAAGGCAAGTCAAAGCTATGTTTTAAATCATTGAAATAAAATTTTCACCATTAACTCCCACCAAGTCTAACATATGGACACTCAGCATAAAGCATTTTTATTAACAATTTGTAAAGCCCTTATATCTGCTGGTTTTAGGCTGAATAACAGCTTTCATGTCAATAGTTCTTTATAGATGATAAAACACTTTTATATGTGTATTTTCCCCAGCACCTGTGTCACTTCTGTGAAATTAAGTACTTGAGGGGGCATATTGCAGGCTCATATTCTGCATTACAGATTGCTGCCAGCCATGCATTCATGGTTAAGAGAATCCACGTGTATGCCTAAACATCGACCACACAGTGATATAATTTGGGACTCAACCCTTGATTAATACACCCAGAAGATACTCTATTATTTCAGTCATTTAGCTCAGTTTTCAGTGTTTCATACTGAAAACTTACACTTTTTTTTTTCCCCACTTGGGATGACTGAGTGAAGGCAGTAAAATTTATGTAGAAATTATTCATGAGGGAACATTGCTTTTCAAAATCTACTCATATGTCTGTTAAACATTAATTGACGTGACCATAATCTTTAGAGCGCTCTAGTGAGGGACTAGTGCTGTTTACAAGTAAACTATCATTTTTGCATACTTACTGTAAATATTTTCCATGATTTTGATTATTAGATTCTTCCTGGCTACTTAAGGATATTTGTGTCCATTTTCTTGAAGGCACAGGGAATGAAGAGCTTGCTTATATTTGGCGTCACACACATTATCAGTTTTCTTCTATCTTTCATTAATAAGATAAAATATATCTACAGTTAAATATGCAGCAATACCGTACGAGTCTTATCTGAGCTTCAATATTAAAATGATCAAATAGAGAAAAGAATAAAACCTTGAAAACTGAACTCATCTGCCATTAATAAACCCCATCTGCCATTTTATGGCACATACACAAACTGCTACAGGAAGATGCCAAGACAATTTAGAATTTCCTTCTACAAGGGCCTGAGCCAGAACTAATTTCATTCAAAGGATAAATGAGCAAAGTATTCCTTTGCCAACTGACAAAACGTAATGATTCATGATTAATGGAGCCTTGTTTTTTTCTTCGAAGCCCTCTTCTTTCGGCATGGCGATCCTGTAATCAGTGCAGGAGAACCTGAAACTTTAAATGTGAGGGCAGCAAATCTGATCTATAGTCTATGGTTAGGATTGGCTCATTATTAGCAAAGCAAATGATTGATGATAGAAAATGTTGTCTTTTGAACCTTATAGGGCATATGCTAAAAATATTTTAAAACATTCATCTACCCTGTATGAGACAATATTAAGTTTCTTAGGAAACAAGTTTTTGCTGCTAAAATGTTTTCGCTCTGATGATCAAATCTAATTACTTAAAATACCATTAAGGGTTGTTGACTCAATCACTTGTGATTTGTTTTTTTAATTATAAAATTGGAATCACTCTGGCAGAATTAGCAGGCTTTTTAGTGTTAGCAGTAGAGTAAAACAGTAGCTTGTATATTGTTAAATAATTTAAAGACACTCCTGATGGAAAACAATGAAGTGCTCTATTTTTAGCCCCAATAATGAAGGTAAAAGAAATGATTGAGAAAAAAGTTAATCAGCACTCATTTCTTTGCCATCCTCATTGTCTGTGATATTAGTGCCCATACTATGTGAGACTATTTCTCAGAACTGTTCCAGAGTAACAAGGTAATTCTCATTAGTCATCTATTTGGGTTTCTCCTTTGACCCTGGGCAACTATTTAATGACATAGTACACTGCTGCAAGCTTATAGCTAGCATAATTTATCTTGCCGCTAAGTAATGGGGAGATTTTGTAAACATGAGATCAATAAAAATGTGAAAATGTGTTGATCATATTGTGAAAGGATATGAAAGGACGATTACTGGGTTGAATAAAGTTATATTCATAAGCAGTGTAGACATTATGATTTAAAACCATTGAAGTGGCCACATTTAACAGTATCTCATGAAACAAAATTGTAAGGTACATGCAAGAACTTTATTGGTCAATAAAACTCTTGCCTGAATAATTTTCATAGTTATAAAATTTACATTGATGTATATTTGCCTGTTATGTACTTAAATATTATCACATTAAAAATCAAATAAAACGAAAGCGTATTGTATATTAGAATAGACGATATGAAATTGAGTAATTCCAACTTTTTTCACTACAAAAGTGACAAGGTTATTTATTCAAAATATGAAAGGAGCAATGTGATTTCCAGTTCTGTTGACGGAGAAGACTCATGTTATCTAATACATGTAAAGTGTTTGAAAGAGTAACTGGCACAATCTATTCACTCAATATGTTGGTCCTTATGATTTTATCATCATCATCATCATCATCATCAAAGAGTTAATAAGAACAAGTGGCAGGATTTGCAATATAAATAGCAACGAAATCAATGGAAAATCTCATAGAGAATTCAGTGGCAATGAAGAAATGGTTATCCACGCCCGGCAGAACAAGGGAGAAACACAGAGAAAGGCTAATTTACTCCTCAGTGATACAGGACAGTAGTTTCTACTTTTGAGGTTCTTTCATCAATAAAATGAAATCATGCGTAAAATGCTACCAGGACAGTGCCTGGCACATGGTAAACTCTAAGAAACATAGAGTACCTGTTCTTTCATTTTTAATAATGTTCATTAAAAGTTTCTTTTTCTCAGGACCCAGACATGTTTTTGATGTTAATAAGCTACATGCCAACTTAGTTTCACGTATATTGGAACTTGAACACAGTCTCATCGGAAAAATAATAGACAATATTCATATTAAAATTCATATTGGAAAGCTATTGTTCGATTTTGCATTGGGTTGCTAGCACTAATGATTATTATTATTGATGTTACAAAGTATATCAGAAAAAGCTTCACTAAAATTTGTAAGCTAAGATGGGCACTACTGGAAAGTCACCAGTTAGGCAGTTTAAATACAGTTAGTTCTCTGGTTTGTCTCAGTAGTTGCTATGTTTTAATTTAAGCCAGAAAGTGAATAGGCTCTGGACACTTTCAGAATGGTGGTACAGCTCAAAAAATTAAACCCTAATGTTAAATCATTTTAAGCCCTAATGTTCCCTAAAAGGTTTTCATTTTTGTGGGTTCTTTAATGTTTTTTCTTAATTTCTATAAGGGGAAGTTATTATTTTGCAAGCTAGCAGTGTATTTAGAATGCTTCATGGAGCTAAGTACGTGGATATAAAGAACTCTTTGTGCCTGTGTGGATGTTTGAATAAAACAGTAAAAAATATTTCCTTTCCCTTTGTCTTTTTATTCTTTCACTTCCGTTCCTTCACATACACAAAAGGGATTTAATTTTCAGTTAGACTTTCTGACATTATTTTAATTCATCCAGCACATTAAATATATAAGCTGTTATTAGCAGCTCTAAATTGGTTGTTGGATTAAATGACTTTTAATTATTCTATTTCAAATTTTCCACTTTTTCAACTACTCACCTAAGATTTAATGACTATGATGGCAGGGAATGTGTTCATCGTGAATATAAAAGAAACAGGAAAGAAGGAACAACTTTAATCTGATCATTAAATTTTAAATATCAAGATTCTCAAAACATATATAATTCCATTTAGTTCATGATGCAAATGAGTTAAGTCAGTACTTTAGTTCCGAGTATATGTGTTGAGTGAGAATCTTTTGAGAAACATCATGTGTCATATTAACTCACAAAATTTCAGAGAGTTAACTCTGTTTTTCCAACTCCAAGTAGAATAAACATTGACTCTGGTGCCCAGTAAACAAAATTTCCCCTTTCTGGGTGGGCTGTGGTATTTTATTTTTCCACATTTTTTTTTTTGTCTTAAGTTTTTTTCACAGTAAAAGTAAATTGAACATGTTGGTAGAATATTGTTGATCCAATTTAATATCGACTCATATTTTTCATCACTTTCCATATTTTTACTGGTAAATATATTTCCCTAATTCCTTCACAAAAGTAACTAAAGGCAAAAGACCGATCTGATACCATTCATGCCCAAAATGTTTCCTCTGAAGATGCCATGTTCTTTGGCTGGTTGGAGAGTTGAATAGCTGATTTGTGTAGAGATACACTATACTGCAAGAGATGAGAAAAAGCATCCAATAGGTAACCCCAGAATTTCAGGTGAAGCAATTAATAACAAAGCCCTCCCCTTAAAACCTTTTCCCCTCAGAAAATGCTTCTAAAATCTATTCCTAAAGAAAGCCTCCCCAGGGGCACTTCTTTCCCACACACATCAAAAATATACAAAACTCTCCTTTATAACAGATTCCTGGATTGGGCCTAATGCATTCTGAAAAAGAAGGATGGAGATTAAGAAGAAAAGAATCACTGCAAAGAGCATGGGGGCGTCTCCCCGTTTAGCAAAACCCACAAGGCCCTGACACCTATCTTCTTGCCTTTTTTCCAAACTATATTCTTTTTTCCTGCGATTTCCATCAGAAACCCCTCCTCTCTTCTGAGGATGTCTCTTTTGTTCACATGCGTGGTTGATCACATAACCGAGATTGAGGCTGAAGCCAAGTGACAGTGCAACTGAGTCTGGATTTTCAATCTTCATTTTCTACCCCCTGTTGCCAGGTCTTTGATATGTGGAGACTTGGTCAGAGAAATGAATGCCTTTCCAATATTTATTTTATTTTATTTTTGGTCTATTGGTCCAAAGGAAAAATATTAAGCATGGGGGAGAAATAACAAATTGTGAATATAAAATAAAACAGCCATAAGGGAAGAAAAATTTCATGTGTATAAAACTTCATAAAGATTTTATGTTACTTCTTAATCCTTCAGCAGTTGCTAGGCTAAGTACTCATTTGTTCTGAATATATTACATGGCAATATACTTATGCTAACTCTAAAATATATGAATTAAGCCTCTTTGCAGAACTAACAGTACTCAAGGAACACCTGATGGAACCATGATAATTTAATAAGCATATGCTCATTATCATTAATACACAGGGCTTTTGTTTGTTTATTTCAATAAAACTCCTTCATTAAAAGCACTTAAGTGAATTTAGAATCTATGTAAAAATGCTCTCTGTGCAACCCTAGAGGGAGAAATAGACTTTATTTTTATCATGACAAAGCTTGAATTGAAAGACCAGACATTCACAAAACAGGTTATCAAAGAATGATGTAAATGGCATGAACAATTGTTTTTCTTCACTCATTTATCTATCTTTCAATAGATGTAGGTAGAATATCTGCTGAATGCCAGACATTGTGTTAAGATGCTGAATGAGGTGCAGAGTTTTTTTATCCTTTTAAAAGTACTTCCTTGGACATCCTATCATTTGATACTAAATGCTTTCTGGTAGTAGGGCAGATGATAACCAATCCCTATCTACTTTTTCAGTGAATTTGGTGGATGTGTGTATCTACATGGAGTTCAGACAGATGACAGTGAAGTCTGGGCTACAAGCTAGAGCTCCTTGCTCTTGATCCAGTGTCACTTTTTATTTACTTGGTAACCTTGAGACATTAGAAACTTGGTCTTTCTGATTACTTAAGTGTTTAAAGCCACCAAAGTATTTTGTTAAAAAAAAAAAAAAAGTAGAAAGCCCTAAGGATTTGTTAAAGAGCAGACCTATGAATAAATTACCAAAAAGCATTGAAGTATCCTGCCTTCCCAACACTTGGTTGTTATTTATCATAATTTTAAGATTTATTATCATTTATGCCTCCTCCTATACCCAGAATATAAGTTCCAGGATGTGAAGGTTATTTGTATATTGTTCAATGATGTATCCCAATTTCCTAGAACAACATCTGGGACTTAGCACTGAACAAATGCTTACAGAATAAAAGTTGAATCCAACCCATTTGTGGGATTTGGTTTATGTAGTAGGGCATGTTGGGTGTTAGCAGTTTTATTCTCTCAAAGGATCACAAATGAGAACTCAGACCACCAATTCTTTTTTTCAAACTAATTAATGGTAGTTAAAAAAATACCATGATGTCTTACTATGCCAATTTAATAAAATCAAACTGGTTCATCGTTAACTATATCCTTTAATAATAGAACAGAGAAAGAAAGCACAACTCATACACCAGGACGATTTCAGAACGTCATTTTAAGCTATGCTATTAAAGCCCACCTAGCCAATTCTTTTGCTTTTCACAAATAACACAAACTAACTCTAATTTATCTCTTTCTGTAAGCCCTTGCCCATTCTCTGGGACAGCTGATTAATAGAGAAATCAATACAGATCAAGTCAGGGGAATAGAAGCAACGAATGAAAAGAAATCTACATTTTTATTATTAGTCCTTGAATAAGTTTTATGCCAACGTCCAGAAAAAGAGGTTATGGAGATCAGTAGAATTTTTTTACACCAACATTGTGTGCGTGTGTGTGTGTGTGTCTGTCTGTCTGTAGACATTTCTTAAATATCTGACTGGTCCATTTTGGAATGATGTCTATACTTTAAGCTATCAAAGGGGGGTATTTTTTGTTTACTTTGCTTTCTAAAAAAGGTACATTCCATCTGGTAAACAAAAAAGTGAAAATTCAAAGCAAATGTAACTAGGAGAATAGCTTAGCCAGGAAATTCTTAAAACACACCAACCAAGCTATCACTTACTTCTCTCTCTCTTCTCTAACACCCTTTTTCATGACGATTTATTTTCTCTCGCATGATGCTTCTTACAGTAGGGTAGGGTATGTTCTTATGGAGCACCCCCTTTGACCCCTGGGCTTAGAAATTTAGCTAACTCTTCAAACAAAAGGCATATAAATTTGTAAAAAGGTTTCCAGATTGCTCCTTCTTGGAAATGTAATACAAAAGACACATGCTTCATCCCTATTTTATGTGTGTTTAAATAAATCCATCATATCTATAAAAAGTCTTTGTTAATACATTTCAGAAAAATTAATGATCCTCTATTATCCTTTTCCATATGTTATTGATGTAATAATGTTAGGAATCCATCAAATTTTAAAAGCAGACACAAAAATAAAGGAAATAATATTTTTACATGGAACTGACTTTTCAAGTAATTCTTTGTGAGTGTACAAAATAAATAATCATAAGGGTTTTAATCTCCAAAGCATTAAGATGTAAGATGTTCTGTTATTTATTTTAGCTTTTGTGTTTATCTGTGTTTGTTTTGTTATTTTTTTCTTTACTTTTGGTACTGTATGATGATAATGGTCCCTATTTTTTTGCAGGTATTCTTCATTCATATCTTTGAATGCTTTTATACTGTGGCAGTGATTTTAAGTGTGTACAATGGCATTTTGAAGTCATGATTTTATGATCAGAAGACATTTGATGACTTTCTCATTTAAGGATATCTGAACTTCAGAACTTTAATGAAGGAACTGTACTCACTTTTTGACTAAAACAATTCACCTATGTCTTTAAATATGGGGAGGGCAATTATCTAGGAGACCAAAAGTTGCAACATCTATGAAGGAGATTTAAGTAGATGCTTTGTGTTCACATTTCACATTCAAGCAAGTATTTCAGAAAGTTTTCAGGTTGCTTTTTATTAAAGTAGAAAAAACCACAGTGCTTAAAAATGCATACCCACACTTCAAATCCTAAATTCAACATATGAATATAGGTTTTTCCTTTTCTTCTTTCTTTCCTTCTTTTTCTTCCATCTTCCCTCCCTTCATCTCCTCTTCCCCACCTCACTCCATTATTGCCACATTTCCATCTACCTACAGAAATTCATTGAGTTAGATATTCTTCAATTCTAGCAGTTGAGGAATATATAACTGAGTAAGTCAACCGGGCTCACTCACTGCTGTTTAATAACTTTTTTTAGTCAAATGTGAGGAGAAATGTGTATCTGATATAGTTATGCTTCATAATAAAATAAGGGTGATGTTTGAAAGGATTTAGTTAAATGTTTATCATCTAGAATAAGACTTGGAGGAGTAGTAGCTCCTTCTTAACAAATTGGTTTTCTATTTCCCAGTTGGTCTGCTGTGGAAGCTACTAATATCCCCTATTCCTACTTTACTTTCAAGTCCAGGAAACTAGATGGATCCTTGACTACTCTCTGGTCCAGCCCAATGGGCCAGCTGAAACAATGCTCCTTATAATCCTCAGTCCTTAGGTCTACTGAGAATGGCTGACTTACTATATGAATGAAATATGACTGGATCCCCTTCCTGTTCAGTTCTCAGGCTCCACAATGCTCAGCAGGCAGTAGTCAATTTAGCAAGGTCTTATCCATCACAACTGAAAAGATACCAGGCATTGACTTGATGAATGGAAGATAAATCATGAGAGGGTTATCCATTCAGGCAAAGCTGAATGACACTGACAGAGCCCTGCGTGAAAGCTCATTTTGTGTTTGCCCGTACAATATCTCATTTGTCGTGAGCTTCACTTGCCAATGATATCGGTGGCTTCCCCTGTATGAAGCCTTCTCTCTTTATTCCCTTCAACAAGTCACCCAGTTGGTAAAAGGGGAGGGAAAAAAAAAAAAAAAAAAACAAGGAACACCAAGGACACAAAATGCTATTATGATCCGAAAATTCAAGTTCAAAAATGTAGGTTGTCTTTGTCCTTTGCTACAATAAAAACTAAATGCACAAATTTCTGTTGTTGTTATGTGGAAGCAGATAAAATAGCTCCAAAAGATGGGACTGCAAATGTTACGTGGGCTCTAAGGCACTACATGGTATGTAGTCTTAAAATTCTCCCAAAAATACATTTGACCACCATGCTATTCTATGCAGAACATAAGAAATAAATTCCTCTCTTTTTGGAGCTCTCAGAAACCTAAAACTAATTTTGGGAAATAAAAGATTTTGAGCATTTCATTAAATGGTACTATAATGTTCATGTAAAATGTTAACATGAAATGAGAAGAGTTATTGTGTTTTCTCTCACATTTTCATAGCAGTCTGTTAAATATTGAAAACTAGTGGAATATTCCATAATTCATGAAAGCCATGTTAAAAATTAAGTTAGTTTTGTATAGCACCACATTACTTGATACAAAAATATTTTCACATCATGATGTAGGAATTTGTAGAGACCACACGAAAGACACCTCAGGTACTGAAGCCAAACACAACGTGGACCTGTTATTTTGCATCATGGACAGTATTCAGAAGGCTTGAAATGATTTAAAATAGCCAATTATTAATGACTCTTCCACACTTGTTGATAATGCAGATTGGAAATTTGAGTCACAAGATTTTAGCCATTTTCACCAAGATGTTGGTAAACCAGTAAAATACTTTTTAAAGTTTCAAAGAATAAGAGAAAGTAAGTAGCCCATTGTTGCTGGTTTTATATTAAACATTTGTTACAGTTACAGAAACGCTAGGGAAAATATAAGAATGTACTATTCTAGCGTAAATTTGGATGGGATTAAGTTTTGTCATTCGCTTTAAGGTTTCTTAAAGAATGAAAGAAAAATTTAAAAAATAAAAAAAAATCAAATAAGCAGGTTGACACTACATTTTTTACAGCTCACTTTTATCTTCAAAATAAGATCCTCAGCTGCTGTAGAGTTATGTTTACGAAGTTCGGAGTTAACTAAGAGAGCTTTAATGCATACTCCAGTTAAATCATAACAAATTCAATAAAAGCCACTTTATTTGTATTTACTTATTTATTTATTTTTAATTTATTTATTTATAACAGCCACTTTAAATGATCATTCTGTGAATTTGGGAAAGAAAGAGGAGATTTAAAAAATTCTATAACTTCATTCTAAAATACACCAATAATTACTTCATTTCAGTATAGAAAGAATGAATGAAATGCTTTTAAAAATGATTAATATTAGAGCATTATAACAATTTTGCGGATTTTTATTTCTATGCTAGTATCTTGAATAAAGGAACTAAAAAATGGTAGCCTTGCAGTTGGGCTAAATAGCAAGAAATCAAGAATTATGTCAAAGTATCCATTAAAAAATAAACCTTATTTCTTTCTGTTCCATGACGCCTACAGGATTTTCTCTATGGAAAGTTTGAGGCTAGTCAGTCTCTCCATCTCATAACATGCTGCTTCCCATACTGTCAGAAATTACAGGTTTTACAAATTTTATTATGAAGTTATATGTTATATTGATCTAAAATATTTTTGTAAGAATTGTCATATCCTGTAATGTATCAAAATAGAAGTATTATTTCTTTAAGGAATGACTATATGAAGGAAGCTCATTTTCAAAGGCATATCCCAAAGGCTAGTATATGGCACAGTATTTATCTACATTTATATTTCTAGTGCAGGCATAATTAAAATCTAAGAATTATCTGAGGAATATTTTCCATTTTCTGATTTTTAAAATATTAACTTGGAAATAAATCCTTCAGTGTAATAAATCGTACCTATCATTGGATATGACCAGTTTATTTAAAGGATATACTGATTTTTGCCACTAAAGACAATGTAACTATTTTTAATTTAAAAAGGGGGAGAAATTTTTTTTTCTCTTGATAACCTAACTGTTGACATTATAAATACCTTTTTTATTGTTGTTGTTAAGTTAAAAACACTTGATAGCTCTCTTTTCCCACGTATTCAATTTATTCAATGTTAATTTAGTGTTAGTTTGGGGAGGGAATGTATTATGTACTCTTGGGAATGAAAAGACACAATTTAATACTCAAGTATTATAATAAGGTACAGTCCTGTTTAGCATTAGGGATGAAGAAGTTTCAGAATAGCTGCTTGCAGGTGAGGTCTGGGCAGATGTCATAATAAAAGTCACCTTCCAAGTTCGTAAATAGAGGTGCAGAGAGGAAGAGGGATTCCAGTAGAACCAAACGGTCTAAAACGTGGAACGTATTCATGATATGACAACCCATGGAATAGCAGTACTCTTTTGTAAGGACGTTGGCACGTGCAGAATAGAGCGAGAATACATTTGGAAAGGGTGTTTGGCGTAAATTTGGAGAGTTCTGAGTACTTGCTTGAGGAGTGCGAACACTTTTCCGAAGGCGGGAGGGAGATGGGAAAGTTTCTGAGCACGAGTGTGACACAGCTGAATCCGAACATTACGACAATTACTGTGACAGCTCTATCCAGAGTGGGCTGTTCAGGTAACAGCGGAGAAAGGGGGAAGAGATTTAGAGGCTGCCACAATGGCAGAAAAAATGGGAAGGGGTTAGAACCGAAAGAAGAGGCAGACATGAGAGCTACAAGAGGGAGGATCTACAGGGATTGGCATCCTGTCTTGGAGAGAGGAAGGGAAATGCAGGTGTGTCGGAGGCAACAGCACTTTCAAAATCGGACAAAATGGTAGCACGTAGTGTATGAAATTAAACAACTGAGAATTCCATGTGAGCGTCGGTATTACTGAAGGTCTCAGAACGCTCCCACTTTCAATGACTGGTCTCATCTGGTGATCATTTTCTAGCTTCCAAATTATACGCGAAAAAAAATATTTTTAAAAATATATGTTATATGCGACATGTATATTATACATAATCTTGACACATACTTTTGCAGAGTAAAGTATTCGAAATCAGTTTCAGCATTCTCCTCCATAAACTAGTACTTCCCTTAATTTTCTCTATCATAGGCTTAAAAAAGGTGATACACTGCTTAAGGAATATGATGATCCACCAAATTTGTTTGCATGGTTTTTTTCAAACTCGTTACCGTCTTATCATTAAGTTTGTCATTTTTTCTCCATAGAAATGTATTAACAGAGCTCTGAAAAGCTCATTTTCTCATAAAGACTGTTTTCACCTACAGGCTTTCCCTGTAGGTGAAAAACTCAGAATAGGTTTTAGGTAAAGTCTTAGAAGGGATTATGAATTAGATGAAATGCATCACCGACAAAAACTTGGAATTTTTCTGTAAGTATACTAGTGAATACAGAGTTATGAAAATCATGAATTACAGTATCCCTACCAGGGAGTAATGAGTTCCCTTTCTCTCCTTTCCCCTTTGTTTCTTCCGGCTCCTCTGCTCTCCTCCCCTGGCCCCACCTAGGCTTCTCCAACTCTGTCAGCCTCTCTGCCCCCTTCCCTCTTACCCTCTCTCTCTCTCTCTGACTTGTTCTGGCCCTTGGCCTCATTACTTCACCCCTTTCCTTCATATATTTATTTTTATTTTTTGCCATGAAGTATCACTAAGAACATATACTTCCTCTTACTGCAACATTAATATCCTATGCGGTTCACATTAGGACAGTAACAGTATGAATCAATTATAGTTCATTGTTAGTCGGAAAGATTTTATTCTAAATGTACACATGCTTCAAGGCAATGATAACATCTTAAAACACATACACACATAAACGTACATGAAAACTTCCATCTGAAAAAACTTACACTGCTTAAAAAGGAAACTGAGGAAAAGCTATATTCTTTATTCACTTATTTAGCTTCTTTGAAATTCCCAGTGATGGGTTTTTTTTCACTGATTGTTGGACTAGACGGAAGAGATAATTCTTTATTATCGTATTTTATAAAATGATTATCCTTTTGTAAAGTTTGAAAATTAAATTGATTTTTTTAAATCACAGATTAATCATCTTTTGCAAAATTTACTTCATTGGATTATAAACAACATTCTCCTGAACAATTCTATTTCCCTTTAAAAGGCTTCAAGCTGCAGTTGGCTAGATCAAAGGTGCACAGCTTTTATAGGTAGTAGGCTATTATGTCTTTACTACATTTAGTAAATGATGAAATTATTTGATTAGATTTACTTAGCATCTTACTAGAAAAGGGTAGGAGATAAGTCATATGCAGAGTTACTTAAAAACAAATTTATATTAGAATAATCATAGCTTACGCAAACATCTTAATAAAGGAACAGACATCTTCATGATTTTACAACAGCACAGGAATAATAAAATAGATAATTCTACATAGGAATTAATTGAATATAAGAACACCATTAAGTTTAGTTAGTAACACGTGGTTAAAAAGTCTTTTAAATATCTTGAGTTGTCACAAATTTAATATGCAAAATTTTAGTAATCTGATCAACTTTGTGCTATTTATTTTTTATCAGAGGAAATAGTAAAAACTCACTCTGTTCCTTTAGTGCAAAATTTTCAAAATCTATTTTCACTGACCTGATTGGTGAGTGAATGGCTTACCTTTAGCACATGGCACTAATCCTACATATATGAACATTCAGCACGTCGCTGAATAAAGGACGTTGTAGGTTGAAAGTCTACATAATCATAAAACACATAGAGCCTTAGAACTAAACATGCATATTTCAAAATGAATGATTAGACAAATGTGTGACTTCTTGGCTTCATTATTTTGCACATTTAGAAAATGTGTTTTGAGCAAGTTGGAAAATAGTCATATTGTAAAAATACAGATTAAATGTCTATACTAATTCTTAAATGATCCAGTGTACAACGTCTCTTAATGTTGCTGCATGCCTGATGTAATTAGGCTACAGAAAAACAAATTATTGGAAACATTCAACTGATACATTCCAGCAATGAACTAACGGATTATCAAGAAGTCAAAACTACATTGCAAAGTTTAAAATTAAGTTGTAATTGAACCCTTTGAGATCCACAGTAGCATATGATTTTGTTTCACTGAATTAAATGAGTTTATACTTAAAATTTCTGTAGTTTGCTAGATACTTAAGGTGTCATTTATATCATGGAGTCAATTGTAATATCTTTAAAAATATGTGACAATATGAATGTGTAAAGATTATGAATATGCCAGATAATTCTAATGCAACTTAACCAAATGCAGAATTAAGCATTTATCTTTCATGTAATTATTGCTATACGTAAGAAACCCTCATCTTTTAACAAATGCTTATGTCCTAAGTAAGGAAGAATATGATCTTTTCCTGTATGCAGTAAATATACTAATAAATAAAATACATTTCTGAGACGTCTTTTATTTTCCTACTCATTTTTACGCATGAAATATGAGCTTACTCTCAAATAAAGCACAGTATTTCATTAATATAATAATTAAAGGTGCTATAACCTCATGTGATCACTTTCTCATGCTAATTAAAGCAATTTTAAGGTTGATGAAGAAGTTGACGTTACTATGTCAAACCACAAAAAATTAAATTTAAAATTAAGATCATGAATAAGTCATGAACATGTTTGAGCAAGATTCTATTGCCTGGTTTCAGATTATGACTGTTTCCTTTTTTTTTTTTTTTCCCCTCCTTGATCTCCCAAAGAAAAATGTTTTGCCAGGTTATCTGCTGGACATCAAGTATGGAAGGTTTCCCCAGTGGTCCCTAGCATGAGGTAGAAGACTAAGTACCCACAATATTTTGTTTGGAACAGAGAGTGCATGTTTAGGAAACCAACTATGTTCATGATTACAGTTGCTTGGGATTAGGGCACCATACTGAATTAAATCCAAGAAGCATTTTAAATATTGCAGTGCCATTTTTCTGTTTTACTGAATAATTGGTAGCACTAGATTACAAGATCTGTAAGCTCCCGAGTTGCTGTATTTTCATAGGGAAAATGTTCCCTTTCATTCAAGCTTAATAAGCTTGGCCTATATCAGCTTTTCTCCCATCAGCCCAAAGTGCCACATTTGGGCTGGGGGAAGCTTGTTAGCAGTAATTACCAGCAGTAGGTTCTATTATTTGCCAAAGTAATTTTCACCACTAAGTACCACCAAAACTGCCTCAAGCCTTTCATTTTTTTCCCTTCCTCTTGCCTTCCTTTGCTTCCTTTTAAGTTAGTGCATTTTCCCATGATACTGCTCTCTGTGGTGTGGGACAAGGCAGAGGCCAGGCGCTGGGTATCAGTGTGCTCTTGAGACGCGGGGTCAGGCCTAGCGAAAGCCTTTCACAAACAGAGCCTGAACTCTATTAGAGATGCAAATCCACTCTCTGAGTAAGGATTGTTTCAGGCACATAATGGAGGCCAAGGAATTCCACTGCAGCTCGCCTTTCAGCATGGACCCTTTGTCTGCGTCTTAGCAAATTTCAGCAGCCTGTTTAAACTCCAGCTATTGTCCCCTAGGCTTCATTGATTTCTCTGCCTGCCACCAACTCACAATGGGCTGATATGAACATCTTTGTTACTGCTTTTGTACTGTATATCAGAGTAATGTTTCAGCAGATTGAGGCCTAGGAGGAAGAATTAAACCTGTACTACACAGAGCATGATGAATTGCAGGATTTACATATCATTTTGAGACTTTGGGGGGTGGGGGGTGACAGGGAAAGGTCGTTGCTGAATGCTGTTGTGTCTCAAAGGATGTTGTCCAAAGACAGAGTGACAGAAAAGGAAGTGATTTAGATAGTCCCTGACAGCTTAATACACAGAATACAGACAAATGGTGGAAAATCACAGGCATTCTGTCCTTTCCCTATATAGAGTATATTTGATGCTGAATCTCAGCGTGGTTCACAGGCAAGAACTTTATGTGATAGTCTCATAAAGTTCTCTGTTTCAGAACTTAACTCGTAGAAATACTGATACATGGAAACTTCCACTATTTTGGGACTTCCTCTCATGTTGGAAGCAAATTTTTCAATGTTAGTAGCAGCAATGATTTCCAAAACATATCACCACTTTATTTACACAATCAAGAAATCCTTATCTATTTTTAAAGTTTTTCCAAGTGTATAAGCTTTCTAAAGACATATTCAAGTGGTCTATAAACTCTGGAATAACTTCCCTTCCCATATTGAAAGACAATTATAAAGAAATATCCAGTCGTACATCTTCCCACCGAGGCCAATTTCAGCTTGCTATTGTGAGGTCACTGAATGTGGAGCTGAGAAAGGAACGTACCCAACTGGCTTCTGTGAACTTCACAACCCAGCTCCAGCACAAAACCGGAAGGATTTGATTGCTTTTTTTGTTACTATTTTGTTATAAAATATTAGCCTTCTCAATGATCCTACAAACTTGGGTAAATGATGCTATAGAAATGTATGGATGGTTAGATAATGGTGCTTAAAATGCTGTAATTATAGTGGATTACCATCTAAGAGCTGTCACTTGTATGGTCGACATAATTTATGTGTACATTATTTTTTTCCTTTTTTTTTTTTTTAACCAGTATCTTTGGTCTCTCTATGGTGTGTGACTGGCATCAAAATGAAAGGGTAGGGATGAATCTGAATGGACTCATTCTATATACTTCACATTTCAAGAGATAGATGGGACAGAAGAACTTTTTTCATTTCATGATTCAAAGAGAAGAATCATTTATTTGATGAGTTCTAGTGAACAGATTTAAAGGTATGTTTACTATTCATATGCATAATAAGATCACCAGATCCCACATGGATATCTCTTTATAAAAAAATAGGAGATTAAGAAATTTTTTTAATCTCTTATGTTTTATATTCCAAAATGACTGAATTGTTCATAAATGCCAGAATATACAGTGCAATTTCATACTTCCATACTATTGCATCTGCTGTTCTTCCTACTTGGAGTGTACTTCCATCACATTTATAAATTCTTTAATGAGCTGTCACTTATTTTGTACATAAGTCTATTTTGATATACCTCTTACATTATTTGAACATGTGTCTTTCTCCCTATCAGGTGGTGAGCTCCTTTAAGAGAAGCCTAATGTGTTACTGAGCTTTCTATCACCCAAGCACATGGCAGAGTGTCTTAACAAATTGTGGTTGAACCAAAATTAATTGAATTCTAAAGTACTGGCCTCTTTTTCCTATTTCCATGCCTTCATGCTTTTTATACTCACTCCCAGTTTATTTTCGCTTTATAATTCAGCATTTTAAATATTCCCGCCAATTTTTTGTCAAAGTGATATTGTCTGAATAAATTTCAAGAGGGTTCAGCTAGCCTCTTCTTATCATCTGTGTTTCCAACTTTCTCAGTTTGCATTTTCTTATGGTATGGTATATTGACTGCACCCAGAGCCTATAAAAGCAGTTTTCTTAACTTCCTCACATTCATACCTTTAGCCATGTCATTGATTGAGCAGCAAGATATGTGTCCTTTTGGTAAGCATTTATGCCACTTTACACAGTTAAAAAAAATAACATCTAATAATATTTTTATCACTGTTTGGCTTGCTCCATGATTTTTTTAGAAGTGTACCAAATCATCTGTAACATCAGATGTACAAGATTCACAGATCTATATCTTATCCTGTTCGTGGTCAGCTATTGAAGAAAAAGAAATCTACACAGAGATCTGATAGAGTAATGTTAGTGGTGACAAATTTATTCTCATCCCCATTACCTTTTAAAAACTCCATCATGAGTCACCTTGTTCAACATTTATTTATCTCATATGCCATTTACAACTAGTCCTTGAAAGGAGCTAAGACACAGGCCTTACACATTACACAAAAGTTAACTCAAGGGGTGCCTGAATGGCCCAGTCAATTGAGTGTCTTGACTCTTGGTTTCGGCTCAGGTGTGATCTCAGAGTTGTGGTATTGAGCCCTGTCTTGGATTCCAAGCTCAGGGTGGAATCTGCTTGAGACTTTCCCTTTCCCTCTGCTCCTACCCCCTTTCTCTCTCTAAAATAAATAAATCTTAAAAACAAAAGGTTAACTCAATGTAAAATGGATTATAATCTTCAATGTAAAATGCATACCTATAAAACATCTAGAAGAAAACATATGAGAAAATCTACGTGAACCTGGGCTTGGGGATGCATTTTTAGATGTGATACCAAAAGGACGATCCCTAAAAAAAATAGGTAAGTTGGGCTTTATTAAAATTAAACACTTCCACTCAGAAAAAGATACTGTTAAAAGAATGTAAAGGCAAGCCACAGACTAGGAGAAAGTATTTGAAAAAAACAATCTGAGATAGGATTTACAACCAAAATAGACAAAAAAATCCCATAAAACTCAACAATAAGGAAACAAAAAAATTAAAAATGGGTAAAAGTTCTGGACAAATATCCCGCCATAAAAGATATATAGGTGGCAATATAGAAGATAGAAGTTTATATGTAAAAGATGCCCAATATTATTTGTCATTAGGAAAAGGCAAATTAAAATAACGACAAGATCACACTATAGACCTATTCAAACCTTTAAAATCCCCCCTTCCCCCAAAAAATCTGACAATAATTTGATGGTGAGAGTGCAGAACAACAGGAATGCTCATTTATTGCTGGTGAAAATGCAAAATGACCCAGTCATTTTGGAAGACAGAGGTAGTTTCTTACAAGCTAAACATACTCTTACCATGTAATGCAGAAATTGTGCTAAGTATTTACACACCTGATTTGAAAACTTATGTATACACACACACACACACATAAACACACACATACACACACACACCCCAAATGGAACATAAAAGTTACAAATGATTTATTCATAATAGTCCAAAACTGGAAGCGGCCAAGATGTACTTCAACAGTACGTGGATAAATAAACTATAGTGCATCCATACAATGGAATGTTATTTGGTAATAAAGGTGTGAGCTATCAAGTCATGAAAAAAATATATATTTGGATGAATCTTAAATGCTTCTTGCTAAGTGAAGAATCTACACTGAAAAGACTGCATCATGTGGGATTCGAATTATATGGCATACTGGAAAAGGCAAAATTCTAGAGAGGTTCAAAAGATCAGTGGTTTCTAGTAGTTTTGGGAGTGGGAAGAATTGAATAGATGTAGCACAGGAAATTTATTAGTGAAATTATTTAGTGAGATTATTCTGTCTGATATGGTAATGGTGGGAACATGACAATGCTTGTGTCAAAACCCATAGAACTTTACAGTACAAATGCTGAATCTTAATGTGTACCGATTTTTAAAAACATTTGGAAGTTGAGGGATTCCACGATACAATTCAGACTGAGATAAGAAATGTAACTCTAGGGGCGCCTGGGTGGCTCAGTCGTTAAGCGTCTGCCTTCGGCTCAGGTCATGATCCCAGGGTCCTGGGATCGAGCCCCTCATAGGGCTCCCTGCTCCGCAGGAAGCCTGCTTCTCCCTCTCCCACTTCCCCTGCTTGTGTTCCTGCTCTCGCTATGTCTCTCTCTGTCAAAAAAATAAATAAAAAATCTTTAAAAAAAAAAAAAAAAAAAGAAATGTAACTCTACCAAGTATGTATTAAATAACCTCACTGATTGTGTGGGGTCTTGGGGGGGGGGAGGTGTTGACCTCAGTAACACTGGAAATGAATGGAGACTACAATATTAAAGGCAAAAGCAAATGTATCTAAGAACTAACTCTAATTGATGAAACTGTTTTCCACAGAGGACAGGTTAACAATTTTTACACTGCTGTGCATGTGTATTAAACAATTAAGTAAAGCAAAACAAAACAAAACAAAACAAATCAATTAAGTCAATGTGTAACTTAGCCAGGTTTCTTATAGTCAGAGTGAAAGTTTTTAATTTAATTTTAAGCAGGGTAACAGCAATAATTAAATTACCAGATATTTTTTCTCCTAGAAAAGAAACACCCTGATCCTTGACCTATGTTTTAATACCTCCAGTTTAGCCCTATTTTCCTGCATTCTCTCTAGACTCTTGGGAATCAGATCACCAGTATCAAAGTACCTGCAACTAAGGGTCTCAAGGCGAGATCTGGCACATTAAAGAAAGCAATCCAACCCCAAAACAGCAGTTTTATCCAGAAAATGAAGGTTCGTTGAAGAAAAGGTAGAAAAAAATATTGCATTTCAAAAATATTTTCTTACATGCTTCCAATGAATTTTGTATTATTTTGGTTTTAACTCAAAAACTCTATGGTAGGAGCACCTGGCTGGCTCAGTCGGTTAAGCATCTGCCTTTGGCTCAGTTCATGATCTCAGGGTCCTGAGATCCAGCCCCACGTCGGGCTCCCAGCTCAGTGGGGAGTCTGCTTCTCCTTCTGTCTGCTGCTCCCCCTGCTTGTGCTTTCTCTCTCGCTGTCAAATAAATAAATAAAAATCTTTAAACAAACAAACAAAACAAAACAAACAACCACATTGTTGCAAATGGCAAGGTTTCGTGGTTTTTTTTGATGGCTGCATAATATTCCATTGTGTATGTATACCACATCTTCTTTATCCATTCATCTGTTGATAGACATCTTTGCAACGACGTGGATGGAAATAGAGGGTATTATGCTAAGCAAAATAAGTCAATCAGAGAAAGACGTATATCATATGATCTCACTGATATGAGGAATTCTTAATCTCAAGAAACAAACTGAGGGTTGCTGGAGTGGTGAGGGGTGAGAGGCATGGGGTGGCTGGGTGATAGACATTGGGGAGGGTATATGCTATGGTGAGTGCTGTAAATTGTGTAAGACTGATGAATCACAGACCTGTACCTCTGAAACAAATAATACATTATATGTTAAAAAAAAAAAAAAAAAAAGAGGATAGTAGGAAGGGAAAAATGAAGGGGGGGGGAATTGGAGGGGGAGACGAACCATGAGAGACTATGGACTCTGAGAAACAAACTGAGGGTTCTAGAGGGGAGGGGGGTGGGTGGATGGGTTAGCCTGGTGATGGGTACTAAAGAGGGCACGTTCGGGGCGCCTGGGTGGCTCAGTCGTTAAGCGTCTGCCTTCGGCTCAGGTCATGATCCCGGGGTCCTGGGATCGAGCCCTCCTTTGGGCTCCCTGCTCCACGGGAAGCCTGCTTCTCCGTCTCCCACTCCCCCTGCTTGTGTTCCCTCTCTTGCTGTGTCTCTCTCTATCAAATAAATAAATAAAATCTTAAAAAAAAAAAAAAAAAAGAGGGCACGTTCTGCATGGAGCACTGGGTGTTATATGCAAACAATGAATCATGGAACGCTACATCAAAAACTAATGATGTACTGTATGGTGATTAACGTAACATAATAAAATTAAAATAAAATAAAATAACAAAAACTCTATGATACACTATTATATTGAAGGTTTAGCTAAACTACTCCATGGCATTGCTGCCTTGCTTTCCATTTTGTTTAGCCAGTCAGCCTACAGAGCCCTTGAACTGACACTAGCACCTCCCATGATAACAGCCTGCAGACTCACAAGCAAATGTTAAGTTTCTGATCTGAGCCCCCAAAAGCCCTCATGATCAACAATCCTCCCTGCCTTTCAGAGCCTTCTCCTCACATGCTCCTTGGATAGGACTCCCATGGGGTTTACCCACACCATGCTCTTTAGGTTTGAATTGATCAATCTGGTTTCAGTCCTGGAAACTCAAAATACTCTTCTCACAGACCCTAACAAAGGTATATGTCTCAAGTCTTGCCTCTCTAACTGCACTCTGCCTTGATCTTCCCATGTGACCCCTCAAGTCATGCCACGTCATTCCTCTAGGACCTGTGAGTCATAAGCTTCTCTATTTCAGGGTCTCTTATGGCTCACAACCTGGCACCCTGGATCCACTTAACAAGTGTTAATTTGACAGATTCATAACATATCAGAAATATATTATAGTTAATTATGTTATAGATATAATTAAAGACAAGATAGGAATATATGGCATTATAATCACTCCTGCTATAGTTTGTTAATCATGCTAACCTTAAAAAAAAACCTATCAAATGCTTAACAACAGGAACTAATTCTTATATAGTTGTACATTCTTCCACCCTGCACCCCACCTCACAGCCCCTGCCCACAGTACATATTATTGTGTGAAGTGTATTTTAAAAAAAAATATTTTGAAGTACAGATGATTATTTTCATTACATCAAGAGAGGTAAGTTCTGCGCACTTGAATTGTCCATCAGTAGAGAAGGTAGTTACTGATCACCTTTTGCTTTAGATAGTTGTCAAGTATTTGAACAACCTGTAGAACTTAATTCTACAGGCACTGCTAATATTTGCATTACCTGACATCTTAATGGAAATCTCTTCACTCTTTGTCTTTTGACTTCATTCTCCTCATTGTTAGCATTTCCTAATGTTTCCTTTTTAGCAGTATTTTATGCAGTTGTCTTGGCACCTGATCAGAAGAGGAAGGCATAAAATTCATACAGTTCTCTAAACTTGTTCTCATTCCAGAGACAGATCTCTCCTTAAGGACCAATTTCTGAGAATTCAGACACCTGGTTTCTTGAAGAGAACCCTGGAGGACAGCTTCTAATCATCTCTCAGCATTCACACACAAATGGAATATGATTTTAAACTTTTTAAAATACATTAGTATTCAAACTCGTAGTTGAATCTTTATATAAATTCTGAAGAAACCTATACTCTTTGAGCAGAATATGCAGTAGAATCCTAAAACTGCAAAATGCTGCCTCTCTAATGAAAGAATCTTAATGTCTATCCTACTTGGGGACAAATAGTCCATGTATTATCTAGGTTTATATAAAATAACTTTTGTAAAGTACAACAATACCACATAATCATAACCCCATAAGCATTTACTGAGTGGCTCCAATAGGTGAGATACTATGGAGGCCACAGTGAATATCAGAATTTACTGCAATTAGTAAAAATAATTTATCTAGATTATTTCATCTTGTGTTAATGGCCATATCTACAAAACCACCTTCAGAATCTCTTTTTCTGGTTGGAAATAAATTGTACTTTAAAACAGGTTAAAATTTAGTGCCATTTTTTTTCTTGCTTTTAGATGTGAAAGAAATGACGGGTCAACCATACTTTTCACAGTCACTCGGCAAATATTTATCATACATTTGAATATTTCCCTATTTCTCTTCTGACCAACTATTATACTCAGACTGACATTCCGTATCATTCTTAGCAGAGTCCTAAATCCTGATATCCTTCCATTTACCATAAATAGTTTTCTGGTTTACAATGTCCTCCAACTTCCCTAACAACCCTTAGAGGTGATGGGTCAAGTATGAATTTGCCTCCTCAGTCGGTTTACTCCATTTCATATAAAAACAAATTCATTCCTATACATTGACAGGGCTTTATCCATTTGTCTTTTGGTCTGAGGCTGTAAAAATAAGGAAAGGCTCTGAGGAAATTAAATTCCTGGGCTCCACAGTTAGATGCACCATTGACCTGTCCAGGATTATCTGGCGTCTTCTCAGCTCTATACCAGAAAACTAAAAAGCCAACTTTAAGGAAAATAGACTTGCTTTCCTTTTGAACTGAGTACACTTTTTTTTTTCCTGCTCTGCTGTCCATCGGACAAATGCATTTCCTATGATGCTTGCCACAGTGAATTATTTAGTTGAAAGTTTCTAAATTTCTTTGATCTCTTCAGATAACTGGCACTGAATAAGGACACTATTGTAATAATTAGTACCATCTTCATCATATAGTAATTATACAAAGGATAATAAGGAGCCGATCCTTTTAAATGAAAGGCATTTAAGCTCACCCAAATTTTTGTAAATATATTCATGCACTATACCAGCTTTCCTCTGGAAGACTCAAGTTCAATTACAGGAATGAATGTATTTATTCATCAGTTCACAAAAAGCTACCAGATAGGTTAGCCAGTAAATGACATTTCCTTTCTTGGAATATATAATAAGCTTCTCACGAATAAACCTATGCAACCCTTCATGATGGGTTTCCTTGTTATTTTGTAGCTGTATCATCATCTTTTTGTGAATTTGATCTACCTATATTACACTACCGCTTGAAGACGCATGCTTGCCGTGGCGACTGTCACATACTCGGTCTCAACATTGTACATCCCCAGAATTCTAACTTTGAATAGTCCCAAGTTAAAATAAATTTATGCCCTACTAAATCTTATCCAGCTACAGGGAAAGAATCAATGAGAATGTTTCCTGAGATACAGACAACAATTAATTACCAGACTCTCTCTTAGAACTGATTTTAGGAAAACTCAGCCTTTAGTGTCACAGATTTAGTACTAATGTATTTGAGTCTCCACGAAGTAAAACCCTCTTCTTTTATGTGTTCTGTTTAGTAACTAATGTGAAAAATATACCATAAATGTTATATACTTATAATTATCAAAATTTATGTGAATTATCCTCCCCAGACCATTTATTATTTGATTTGACCTGTGACAAAATAATGCATTTATTTATTCTGTTCACTATGAAGGTAACTGAAATAATCACTTGATAAATTACTTTGTTTTTTTATATTCTACTTAGACAACAGCCTCCATTTTTAAGCCCTAACTGTATAAAGCTACTTTCTCTTTCTGCAAACTTGCTCTCTAGTTTCCCATTTAAGCCCTTACCACTTAATAGGGATGTTTTCCTGTCTTTTCAACTCCTTAACACAGAGTAGAGAGGTTTTCTCGTTTTGTCACCCAATTCTTTCCTATGTGTTTTGTGAATTTTGCAATCAGATTTGGATGAGGAATTTCTCATTTTGGGGGGGATGCTAGAGTGAAGTGGGAGGTCAAGGAAAATTATTTTAGTTTCTCATATAGTTTTTTTTTATTATTTCCCTCTCATGGTATATCTTAAAAGTTACTTATAATTATAAATTTAGTCCTGCAAATGCAGAGATAATCTATTCACACACTTCACTTCATGATGTCCAACACTTAATATTTTAAAAACAGCTCCAGAAAATTACATGGATGTATACTGGTTTTTATGCAAAGTTAATATGCTTTTGGAGTAGCAAAGATTTTAATCAGCAGATTTAAAAAATAAAAAGCAAGCATAACTATTTCATAATGAGATAAGAACATTTTAATACCAGCCATATACATATTAATATTTTATCAATAATTAAAACATCAAAGGCCTTAGAAACAAGTGGAAGAGCTTAAATAGAAATCCTTGTAACAGAAGCTTCTTTTTACAAGGTACAATGTCGGTTGCCTCAGTACTTCAGAGAAGTGTGCTGGGGGTGCTCCTGACTGTGGCCATGACTAGTTGCTGGGGTGTGCTGGTATGGGGACCACTTTGGTTTGCAGAGAAAAACAATGTTATAAGAGACCTCAGATAGAGTCTTGCCCAACATTCTTATTTTATGGACGAGAAAGCCAAGGAACCTGAAGGTTAAGTATCTTACTTAACAGACATGTTCTTTATGAATGACAAAGAGTATAGGGGAAAAGGGACAAACAGAAACTATTTTCTATTGACCACCTATATTTGTTAGGCATTGTGCCAGGTACTACACGGGCTTTATTTTACATAATCTTTATATCTCTACAAGGTAGTGTTTTTCTTCTGATTTTACAGAATTAAGAGCATCTATATACATGGTCAGCTGCATAATTTGTGGGCCCTAGCACGAAATGACAATGCTAGCTCCATTGTTCAAAAAGGAGGAGAAGTTTTCCTTTCTCCTGCAGTTTCTCTGTTGACCTGTCATGGTGTTTTTTTATTTGCTGTTTAGTATCACATTCCTTAGGGATGGGGAATGTTGTTCTCTTTTGTTTGTTTAATGTCTGACTTACCTCTCTAGAATATAAGTTCCGAGAGATCAATCATAGGCCAAGTTAATTTTTTTTTTTATTTTTATAAACATTCCTGGGACAGATTCAGAGCAAATAGATTTATATGAGGTTGTAGGTTCTGATGTGTTTTCACTTGACTTAAGCATTGCCTCCTTGGCAACTAATGCTGGCGTTCATCTCAGAAGGCAAATTTCTCAAATGTGTTCAATCTTAAGACTCACTTAATTCACTTTTAAAAACTATTCTTACTTTCCATTTCCCAGCTCCATGAGATTTTAATAAGTTTGGTCAACCAGAAGGTCATTTTCAAATGGAAATCATATCATAATACACCCTGAATAAGCCACTCTGATGACTTCCTATTCCACACAAAACAAAATGTAAATCCCTTGCTCTGGCCTACAAACCCCATATGTCAGTTCTTTTTAACTTTCTCTCTTACCACCTGCTCCCCAGCTTGTATGTTCCATCTACAGGACTTTTAAATGTCCTGTTCTTTGTAAATGCCAAGCTTGTCTCTGCCTTTGTATTTGCAAATCTGTGTGGCTGAAAATATCTTTCCTCTGATCCCTTCATGGAATTCACTTTCTGGTCATTTAGGTCCCCTTCCATTACTATCTCTTATAGACCCTCCCCCTCCCCCTGCCCTGACCACACAAATTGAAACCATCCCTTTCCTAGAGCTCTTTATCACATCACTCTCCTTCATTTTGTCCTGTTAACATGTTAACATATCACCATCTGAATTTATCTTGATTGCTTATTACTTAATTACTTAATATCTTATCCAGAATATAAACAACAGGAGATCACAAAGCTTTGATTAGTGTCTGCCAATCAATATAAATGTGTACTTTACCCCATTCCTGAACGCCACTCCACCCTTCACACCCACCTTAATATTTCTGGGCTTAACTTTGAAGGGAAGATCATGACATTTTCTGATCAACATCTCATCCCCACATGGTTCCAATCAGAATGTTTAAACATCGAATGGTATGATGGTATAAAATATTGATCACTTGTGCTTCTAAACCTATCACACTCAAGGTAAAATATTCAGTGTTTCAAAAGTGCTAGATTGGAGAGTAGAGATGGAGTGAAGATCAGATAGTCGATCAGATTATCCACTGCATAAATTGCTTGCTAATAACTGCACTAGTAGATCGCTGGTCTAAATGTGTTCCTGACATTATCATTTGAGAAGCTCAGTTTTGAAATATATTTAAAGTTTTCCAAAATCTGGAATGTGTTATGCCTGCATAATGTTCTTGTTATTATTTATTTCTTTGAGGTGCTAACTTGTAATATTTTAAAATATGATC
The DNA here is from genome assembly GCF_004348235.1 of Phoca vitulina. Lineage (NCBI taxonomy): Eukaryota > Metazoa > Chordata > Mammalia > Carnivora > Phocidae > Phoca > Phoca vitulina. Next base: position 18,709,909 of record NW_022589711.1, on the reverse strand, counting down.
AAACTACATTTAAAGCCTGAAATAGCTGATCTTTTATGTTATATAATTAATATGGATTTATCTCAAACAAATAACAATTAAGCCAAAAGTAGAAGAAATTCACAATGACTCATATTCTCACCAAATAAAGATCACCACCACTGACATTTTCATATATCCTATATACACACATACGTAAAACAAGGGCCCATGCTGGGTAAGTTTTATAACTTTCAGTTTTTACTTAATATATAGTTTTTTAAAATATATAATTTATCTTCCCATGTAATTATGTATTATGTTAATATTTGCATGGAAGTCCACTGAATGAATGTAATTATAAGAAGTGTGCTTCCAGTTGATTTATTTTACTTCAATTTATTTGACTCACAATATTTATAGTTATTTATAGTTATAGTTTATAGTTATTGCTGTCTTGAGTCCCCTCTATATTAGTCTACCTGGACTGTCATATAATAAAATACCACAGACTGGGGAACTTAAATAACAGAAATTTATTTTCTCGCAGTCTGGGGGCTGGAAGTCTGAGATCAGCATGGTTGGCATTTGATGAGACTCTATTCCTAGCTTGCAGGTGGCTGTCTTCTCACTGTGTTTTCACATGGCAGAGAGAGAGAGAGAGATGGAGAGAGGAGAAGAAGAGGGAGAGGAGGAGGGAAAAAGGGAGGTGGGGAGGGAGAGAGAGAGTGTGAGTGTGAACGGTCTGGTGCCTCTTTTAAAAGTACGCTAACCCTATTGGATCAGAGCCCCATCCTTGTGATCTCATTTAATCTTATTTACCTATAAAGGTCATATCTGTAAATCTCTCAATATAATCACATAGGGAGTTGGGGCTTCAACACATGAATTTGGGGAAATAATTCAGTCATTAACATTTTCATAACAAGCAAAATTAAACTAATACCTCTCTGTGTTGTTTTAAAAATCTCAGAAAGTGAGATTTATATTTTTTCTAATAGTTTGAAGAGTGTGTAAGAGTGGGCTGATAAGACTTCTCTAATACAAAACAAGGAATATTTATAGGAGGTGTGGCAGGGAAAACAGAGGTTCAGAGAGTCACAGAGGTTTACCAAAGTCACACACTGTTAGCAGCGAAACACATAAACACAAGTATTCTAAATCCAAGGTCTGTACAAATAATATCTAGTTTCACACTTGTAGAATGGATCAACAACAACAAATGCATAAAATGAAGTCAAATAAATAAACTACTCTTACATGCCTTTATGGAACATTACATTGGCTTGAGATATAATAGTCTATTTGCACCAAGATATCTCCTCTTTTCTTGAGAAAATATTCAAATATTCAAGGGCCTTTTTCTGTTCCTGTACCATCCTCTGTATTCTGTTGAATTTGGTAATGATCTCAGACTTTGTTGACATAAAGTGTTCTTTGAACATGTGTATGTTGTGCCTAATTTAAATTAATACATAGACTTACTCTTTCTCAAAACAATTACCAAGTGCAGAGTGCTGTGCTAGTTTCTTGAAGGAAACTGCAAACTCGGTCCTATAACCTCTCTTATCCATATCTCCCTAAAAAGATTTCTTCTTTTTATTAGTCTGCAGTGATACTCCTGATGCTATAATTCTCAAATGACACACAAAATGGAATACGGGATTTCTTCCCAGAAAATAAATCTTCAAAAAAATAAAAAATAAATGAGCCTTCTAAAAGACTACATTTAGTAAGCTCAGATTTGATGGTGGTTGATTATTGGTTCTGCCCTAATGAAGATGAGCTTATTTTGAGGGAAGACATAATCCTCTTAATATGTTTGCTAGATGGAATTCTAAGTATATTTAAATGACATGATTTTAAACTAGATAGCAACTGAGAATTTAAATGGATTTTGTTCTAGTATCTTTCTTCTAAAGATTAAGACTGAGTTGAAAAAAATTCAAACTCTTTTTAAGCATCAATATTAAAAGAAATAAAAATGAGCACAATTTTACAACTCTTTGAGGATTACATTCCTTTTAATTGTATGTTTTCTCATAAGAATGTTACTATAATTTTATTTATATTTCTTAAATAAAAGTCCTTATTATACTAATGAACATTCATAACGAACAATAATTAAGTTGGTACAGCAGCACTTATACAGATATTTAAAATGATTAAAGGATGAACATTTCTATTATTCATTTGTCTTGCTCTAATAAAAGTGCTTGGTTGTAATTATTCTATATAAATCACTGAGTGCAAAATACAGTAGGAGAACATAAATGATACCAATACAAATTCCCTACCTGTGGATAATCTAGGACAATTGGAAACCTATAACATGCATATAAGCTATACTAAATGGAAAATAATGCCTATCATAGGAAGTTTAAGAATTAAGGGAAGCAATGATGGAAAAGAAGAAGAGAGAACACCTAGCTTGAAGAATAAGACAGTTTGTAGAGTAAGTGACATTTATTTTGGTCTTAAAAATGGAGAAAATGTGACCATTTAGAGATTATGGAAGATACAGGGCATACATGTGAGGAATGGAAGTGGGAAAACAACAATAATGGTTTTCACTACCTGAAGTAAAACTATAAAATTGCATAGTTCCACATTCTTGAATTTAGAGTATGGCTTTAGAGAAATGAAGTGAACAATGGGGATGGGAAAGGTAATCTGTGGCCTGGGTTGAAGAGGAACCTGAATCCAAATATTGGTTGTTCTGGGATTTGTGACCAGAGAAACAGAATGATCTCATGTGTGTGCTAAGAAAATTAAACAGTGAACATAGTGCTGGTTTTATTTGATGAAAAAAGAGGCAGAGCAGACAAGGTGGACAACTATGGAGTCATCCAGGGGAAGATAATGGCAGGATGATTTCTTGTGGAAGCAATAAAATTCTAGTGAGAGGTATGGCTATAACAGATGGCTCAATGCCAAAAATGATGGTACTTACTTTTCCACTGGATATGAGGGATAACAAAGAAAAAAGTTAATCATTTCAAAGTTCAAGAAGCATACTAACCTCTTTAACAAGAGCAAATAAAGAAGCATAAATTTGGGAGAGGGAGGATGGACTCTTGAGAGAAAGCCATCCATATGCATCTGTTCTGACCGACAGCAGCCACCATATAGGAACAGAAGATTGACCAATATTATATTTATGACTGTCATCTTCCTAAAAAGAGATGAAAGAACAAAAGGATAACTATATCCACAGCTGTTAATGATTCATGGGCTAATTACACTATAGGCAGTCTTCACTCCCCGTTAACTGTGTTGACTGAACGTTGTATCTATAGGAACCGTGTCTGTGCTTTGCCTGGCTACCGTAGACGGGAGTTGCACTTAACACAGCACCGTGCAAAGCCAGGATTGCCTGTTTATGGGTGATCTAGACACAGCTCTTATGGACATTTATTTAATTATTCTGGCCAAGTATATACTGCCCTGCTATCAATTAATACCATCATTTGCCAGAGGGAAGTTAACTAGTGAAACGAAGTATGTATTGCCCTCTCAGAATCAAGTGGGAAGTAAGTGAAGAGGAAATAAGAGTAAGTTTATTGAATGTTTTGTTTTTTTTCCTTTCTGGATTTCCATACATTTATAATGTTTTAATCACTATTTATTGGGTGTTTACTATGTGTCACAGAACTTCACATATACACCATGTCATGTGTTTTTCAAAGCAATTTTGTATAGTAGGTATTGTTATCTCTATTCTACAGACATGAATGCTGTGGGTTAGAGAGACAGAGGTGTCAAACATCACAACTAGATAGTAGATGGGCATGACTGGATTCACACGAATACTCATTTTATGGCCCACAATTAAACATCAATTGCCTTGAATTCCCTTTTGCTCCTGGAGGGACAAAATGAGTCACTGCTGAGAGGAAAAACTGATCTATCCTTTTGACCAAGCCACCTACCATTTAACTTGGGATCGAATTTAAAGTTAATTTTTTTACTCCTAGCAAAGTCCAGATTTTGCCACAGAAAACAATATTTAGTAGGCTGACTTCAAAGAAGTCTCAGGGTGGCATTTTATTACTTTGGTGAGTTTATCAGATGCAGGATCTGGCCTTAAGCCGTGGATGCTCTGAAGCTGGATTTTGTTAATATAATATGACCTGCATTATGACCTCTCTTAGGAATGGGAGGAGGGCACACATTAACTGAGCCCAAGAGAGATTTACATAAAGTCAGGATTCCAAATCACTAATTTATAATAAGAAATTATTATATGATCTTACTTTTCTGGTAGACAAAACAATTGTAAAAAAAAAATCAACCATAAGAAGGTTAATTTAATTTAATTTAATTTTAAAAAATTTTTTTATATTAATCACCATCATTAGTTTTTGATGTAGTGTTTCATGATTCATTGTTTACGTATAACACCCAGCACTCCATGCAGAACATGCCTTCTTTAATACCCATCACCAGGCTAACCCATTCCCCCACCCCCCTCCCCTCTAAAACCCTCAGTTTGTTTCTCAGAGTCCATAGTCTCTCACGGTTCGTCTCCCCCTCCGATTCCCCCCCTTCATTCTTCCCCTCCT